>NC_056731.1:1961420384-1961570384 GCF_019279795.1 Protopterus annectens
TGTGATGATGAATGGATGTTCTTGTTAGGTCAAAGACAAAATACAAAATCCACTGTCTCTCTCTGAGAGAGTTCTTAAATTAATATCAAATTATCAAACAGTACTGCTGAGTTAGTTTGGATGACATCACTTTTTGTCACCTGATTTTAGTTCCCATGCTACCCCCATTGTCAGAAAGTATAAGCATTTTAGCACATATCTGTGAAAATCAGAAAGTACAAGCATTTTAGCATCTTTCTGTGAAAGATACATATCTCTCTCAGATGTTTGCAGATCCTGAAAGTCATAAAACACTTCTGCATCTCAAACCTAGTTATTGCTTCTCTTCGAAGACAATACAAAAAATTCTAGCTCTAGACATTGTGTCTGCTACACTGAAACTGAGAGAGAACTTTTATAGCACAATCGTAAAACAATTTAATTTCAACTTATTGTATTGACTTTTTGCAAGTTAACATTTTATTTCCCAGTTTCAACTGTTACAATATATACAGTTACATAATTACAATAGTTTATATACATTTCTATTCTAAGCCAGCAGGGCATGCTGTGGTTACATTTTGGCTCAGTACAAGCCGAAAGACACAAACAAACAAACATAGCACACAGTTCTGTATAAATCATATCAATATTCACAAATGATATAGAATTATTTACAAAATTCCAGATAGCTGGGCTGGCAGTGTGACAATAGTAATAGTGTTTTGTCAAATAGCAAAGATTCATATTTTCATTAAATGTTTCACCACTGACATAGTGCTTTTGATTTAGTTAAATCTTTCTGGTGAGCATTCTGTCTATCAAAACTAATGTCATACCTGGCATTAGGCACCCATAATACTTGTGGCTGAGAGGACCCCCCACTAATCATCTTTGATTGTGTAGGGACCCTACCCAAAAGCAGTTACTGGCTGGGGGAAATGAGGGAAAAAAGAGATAATTTATTCTGTTATTATGTGCTTTATCTAAAACAGGGTTGTGATATGACCCTGTTAGAATAAAAATTATAAATTGTGAATGAATGTGAGAGAGGTAAGCACTACAGACTGGCAGCCCAGAGTAATCAATCTCAGCACTTACCTGGTATATTAAGATCAGATGTTCCCAATCTTCAGAAATGGTTTTCTCTTTCAGGGAGCTGTATAAATACTGTCAGGATACTAGATGTTATAACTCTCAAATTCTTGCTCAAGAATTCAGGGCAAAGCCAAATATAATGGAGGAATAAAGTTTCAAAATCAGGAAAACTTTTTAAATATTACTCTGATTCACTTAAAAAGTTAATAGAATAACATGTTTTGCATCAGCATCAACATGCATTTTCTCAACAATAGGAATTATGGAATTGTAATGTTTGGCATCATTGACTGCAGTCAGGAATGACTTACCAGCAAACATTTTCAGTGAGTGTGGTGAGTTGGCAGATTTATAGGATTCCCTGCTGGATGCACTGTTGGAGATGCTAGGTGGGCAGATTGGTGTGATGATGGAGATGTATTATTTATTTATTTATTTATTTCAGTTTGATAACCAGGGAGGTCCACTGATCACGAAGAGCCCATTTGCAGTGGAGGCTCAGGGAGAAAAGCTCCAATGACAGTTAACAGACAAATTAGTCTATACAATCAAATTTTTCAGAGAAATACTAGCAAACAATACAATGTGGTATCATACAATCGATTGTCAGAGAAATACAGACTAAGTTACAATAAAACAAATATGATAACATAGTAATTATACAGACAAATGAGAATACAGGTGAAATAAGTTTTTTTTTAGACAAAGTTCATAACAGATAGAGATTGTGAGTGTGTATGTATTGGTGTTACTGCTGGAGGGGGCTTGGGAGATGGTCAGCGAAGGCAGGAAGGTGATCCCTGAGAGGGTCTGGAAGGATTCCTGAGTTTGAGATAAGGTTGGGATGGGATGTAAGGATCCAGTCAATGATGGTGCCGGAAGACCCATCTTTGTTAGGCCTGGCAGGGGAGTTTATCAGCTGGCTGATATTGAAAAGACTGACTGACTGAGATGGGGCTTGTGGGTTTATTGAGACCCAATTTATATTAGTGTCACCCAGGATGTAGCTTTCGTTTTTAATGTTGAAGGAAAACCAGGAGAGGATGTCTTCTAGAATTGGAATGTTATTGCCAGGGAGTATATATAGGGTAGCTATGCATACGGATTTGTGATTGTTGAGATTTTAATAGAGCAGTAGTAATTTCAGCATTGCTAAAGTTAGGGATAGGACTGTTATATGGGGTGATGGTGTAGGAGGAGGAATAAATAATAGCTACTCCCCCTCCTTTTTTCTTAAGCCTATCATTACAAATGATTTGGTAGCCTGGTGGAAGAATTTCATTGTCCTATATGTAGGGGTTTAAGCCAGGTCTCTGAGATGGCGGTTATGTCAGGATGGTTATGGTAAAGCCAGGCATGGAGGTGAGGGATTTTATTTCTAAGGCTTTGGGCATTGTGTGTGGCAAGACAAATAGATTTGGGGATATGAGTGTGTGTAAGTGGGGGAGTCAGAGAAAGTTGTTGGTGGTGTGGGTCCAGGCTTAGGGTAAATGTCTCCAGATGGTGACAGAAAAGTCTGAAGGAGGATAAGTGTTAGGTGATCTAGTGTGAATGTGGTGAATGAATGTAGGAATGGAAAATATTTGGAGCAGTGTGGGTGAGGGAGTGTGTAGTGATTATGTAGCATGGATAGTAGTGTATGTCTGAATATTTGGATTGGGTTGAAGGGGTAGAGCTCATGTGTTACAGAGATGAAAGGTTGTGTGCAGGCAGTTTGGATAGTGGAGTGTGTACTAGATGTGTGGTTGGGGTGTGGTGGCTGTGTGAGATAGGTGAGATAACTAAGTGAGGTAAGAATGGTCATAAGATGAAGTAGATGGTATAGGGAAGGAGACATTGTGTAATGATAGGAGGAGTGTTAGAGTGGTAAGTTAGTGTGGTGGGAGTGGTGTATTTTTACTGGAGGGTGGGAGAAGTGGGTGGGAAGTGGCTAGAATAAATCTGCAGATAGTGGGGGGCATGTGGGAATGGGGGCAGGGTAGGGGAGAGGAGAGGAGTGAGCCTGCAGGGCAAATGGAGCGGGATAGAGCACCAGCAGAGGTGAGAGAAACTCTATCAGTGAGTAATAGCTAGTCAATGATATGAGGGAGTAGTTACAGTGAAAAATTTCACTTTTAGTCAAATTAAGTAGACATGGAAGCTGTATTCCTGGCCTTAGACAGTGCTGTTTTAACCTGTGCAGCAGTAATACTGGGTGCCTGGAAATCTACTGGTATTGTGATTGGTCCTTTGGTGGGGAGGGGTAAAGTCGGCACTGAATCTGTCAGTCAATATACTGGCAATATCTGTTGGCTCGGTATTTCCTCAGAGCAAATCTGGGTATTGCCATGAAGATTCTTTACATAACTATAGAAGGCCTTGTGGTTGTCTTTACTATCTGCTGCAATTCTGTTTTCATAACTAGCTTTAGAGGATTTGATGAGGGATGTCAACTTTTTGTTGAGGCTGATAAGGGTTTTTTTCCAGTCTTGGGACTTCACCTTATTCCACATCAGTTTCCTCCTTCTGTTGTAGAGTTTGGTTATGGCAGGATACCACCAGATTGGCTTCCTTTTTTTGGAGGAGAGTGTCTTGGTTCTATTGGGTATGGCGAGATCCATGCATTTGTGTACGTGTTCGTACAGTGCATTGGTGTAAGATTTTATGGTCACGCAACTATTCTCCATTTGCACGGGTGCCGTAAAGTTAGCCACCTCTGTTTTTAGGAGCCCAAAGTTAGCTTTGGAGAAGTTTTTCATGGTGGTTACCTTTACGGGATGGGGGGATGGGAGGGTTGAGGATTTCCAAGGTGATTAGTTTGTGGTCGGATCTAACCAGGGAGGAGCTGACTACTGGTGTAGAGCAACAGTCGCCCATGGTTAGTAATGACCAGGTCAAGGATGTTGCTACCTCTAGTGGGGGTAAGAATGAACTAGTCCAGGGCATTGGAATTAATGAACTCCAGGAAACACTGGGCAAGTGTATTGGGACATGAGTAGTTTACCCAGTTAATGGAATGGTAGCTGAAGTTGCCTAGTAAAAGAGTGTTAGGTTGGACCATAATATTCTCCAGGGTGCTTAGGAACATGGAGTGTGAGTCTTGGTGATTAGTTTGTGGTCGGATCTAACCAGGGAGGAGCTGACTACTGGTGTAGAGCAACAGTCGCCCATGGTTAGTAATGACCAGGTCAAGGATGTTGCTACCTCTAGTGGGGGTAAGAATGAACTAGTCCAGGGCATTGGAATTAATGAACTCCAGGAAACACTGGGCAAGTGTATTGGGACATGAGTAGTTTACCCAGTTAATGGAATGGTAGCTGAAGTTGCCTAGTAAAAGAGTGTTAGGTTGGACCATAATATTCTCCAGGGTGCTTAGGAACATGGAGTGTGAGTCTTGGGATATGGTTGGGGACCTACAGCAGGCTATGACCTAAATCACTGTCTTACCCATTGTTAGCTGCACCTGAAGTATCTCTGATGCATTATGTTGGGCTACCAGTCTGAACATGTGCGCATCCTTTATGAATATAGAAACACCACTGCCTTTGGAGCTTCAGTCCAAGTTCTGGGCCCAAAACGTGTGGAATGAGTTATAGCCTGGCAGTGCAGGGGTGCTTTCTGCTGCCTTGAACCAGGTCTCTGTTACAGCACAAATGTCGATGTTCTCCATTTTAAGGAGTGCTTCGAGCAAGTGTATTTTGAGATTTAAACTTCTAGCGTTGAGCAGCATGACCCTCAGATTGTATTTGTTTGTAGCTGCTACAGTGGTAATTTGGTCTTTGGAGGTAAACAAAGGCTGCAGGAAATTTAAATAGCATTAGGATTTTGAATAGATTGTCACAATTTAGGGAATCAAAGGCTTTCTCTATATCTAAGCCAATTATGAGTGTTTCTTTATTTTTTTTATTAACATAATCTATAAGAGAAATTATCCTTTTAATATTGTCATGTGTTAGTCTATGATATATAAATCCAGTTTGACCATTATTTATTGTTTTGGACAGTGGTATTTTCATTCTGTTAGTTAATGTTTGTTTGCCTTATCGGCTTTTCCTGGTTAGGGGTCACCACAGCGGAACTCCGTCCACTAATGATTGGTAGCAGATTTTTATGGGGCCGAGTTGCCAGCCCGAAGCCCAACCTTCAGCGAAGGCACGCCCATTCACGCATGTCTTTCAGAGGCCACTCGACTGCAGGGAGGACATGCAGACTCCACACAGAAAGCACTCCAGCCGAGAATCGAACAGGAGAACCTCTTGCTGTGAGGCAACAATGCCACCGCTGCACCACTATTGTCATAAATATCTTATAGTCATTATTTAATAATGATATAGGTCTATATGAGGTACAGAGGTTTGGGGATTTGTTTTCCTTTAAGAGTGGTGTGATTAAGGAATATCTCCAAGAAGGTGGTATTAAAGCTTGTGACTGAATTTCTAATAGAGTTTTATGGAAGAGGGATAGCATCTTTGAAGGAAAAAGTTTATATATTTTCATAATTATGCCATCTATACCCGGAGCTGTATTATTTTTGCCCTCTTTTATTGTATCTGTAATTTCTTTGTAGGATATGGGTGCTTGCAGATCTTGTTTTAATTTTACTGGTATTTTTTTCTATATTAGAACATTTTTCATCTAGATTTAATTAAACAATATGTATATTTTCTTTTTGGAAATGTTCCATATAGTGATGTCTATAGGCATCAAGAATGTCACCTATATTCGAGACATTTTTCCCTTTCTTTTCATGGAAGATACTTTTAATGTTATTAGCTTTTGATTGTATTTTGATTCTTGTGGATAAATTATGTAGATATTTGGGAGAAATGGCCAAGGTATTCATTTTTAGTTTTTCTAAAGCTAAGCTAGTTTTATGTGTTAGAATTTATTTGTAGTTATTGTTTAATACTTCTACTTTCTTTTTCATCTCCAAATGATTTTGACTTTTTTCAGCTTTTACTGACAAAAGTTTGGATTGTATATCTAATATTCTCTGATTTTTTTTATACCAAGTTAGGGTTTTACCATATATGCAATCTTTTAATGAGTCCCATATCATTATTTTATTTATCTCTGTGTTATAATTAATATCTAAGAAGAACTGTAATTCAGATAATAACCAGGTTTGAACTCTTTGATTTTAGTTATATATTCTGGAATTCTGGAGTTAAAAATTAATAGTTTGTACCCAGTTTGAAGTTTTAGTATCAATGAATTGTGGTCTGAAAAGGAGCAGGGAGTGACTGAGAAATTAATGACTGTAGAGTGTAAGTCATGGGCAGCAAATATATTATCTATTCTAGTTTGGGTACCAAATCTGTGATTGTGATGGGAAAACAACAAAGATTTATCTTCTTTAAATTTGAAAGTATCTACAAGATGAAATGATTCTACCCACTTGTTTAAAGCTTTTGATACAGCAGATGTAGAGCTATGTAATGTTTGACTGAAAAAGACTGGGTAGATTATAGGTGATGTATAATGTTTGCAACTGGGAGTATGTTAGTATGGTTTATGATGTAAAATGCTTGCAACTAGGACTGTGTCAGTGGTTTGTTTTCATTTATATAAATATATGATTGCCTGTGTAGTACGTGATGGGTTACTAGAGATGTTTCTTGTTTAAAATGAGGCAGGAATTGAATAATTTATGTAATGTTGCTTAGGTTACATGATATAGGTTCATAGGTAGGTGCTAGGCTATCAGCCCAAGGGCCTACACAAGCCTAGCCAACAAGGTTCCCTGGCTTACGCCACGCAAGAAAGTTATTTTCCTGTGCCACTGTCAAGCAGAGACACAGAAGTGATCCCCGGGGTGTATTTCCTATTTCCCATCCACTCATCAAGATTTTTCTTGAAGAGTGCTAATGAAGAACTTTGCTTGGCATAGATGGGTAGCCTGTTCCAGAGTATGGGAAGTGTCTGGAACAGGAGTCTATCCCTCCAGCATATCCTGTTTATTGTGGTGACAAGGTTTAGGTCCCTAGAGAGTGTAGCTTGGAGGGATTGGGATTTCTTTAGGTGTAGCATGTCCAACAGCTCTGGGTTTGACATAGCTTTATATGTTAGGCAGAGATCACCTCAAAGTAGGCGATATGCTACGGAGTAAAGCTGGAGTTTTTTTGAGGCGGTCAGTATTGCGCATTTGTTTGAGGCCAGTAATCCTCTTTGTGAGGTACTTCTGTGGCTTTTCCAGCTGCTGTAGATGTCTTGTGAGGTACATTCCAAAAGGGGCGCTGTACTCTATAATGGGTCTGAGTGTTGAGTAGAGGGGAACAATGACCTCTTTTTTCCTGGATGAGAACCCTTTTATAATGAGGTATGCCACGTAGAAGGGCTTCCTGACTACTGTGGCGATGTGACTATCAAAGGAGAGACTACTGTCCACCTGGGTCCCAAGGTCTCTTATCACACATTTGGTGTTAAGTAGATTGCTGCCTATGTGGTAGTTCATGGGTACAGACTTTTTACCAAAGGGGATGACACTGCACTTTTTGGCATTGAGCTTGAAGCCATGGCTCTGACACCAGGCATCTGTCTCAGCGAGGCCCTTCTGTAGGATGTCCACATCATTTGGGGACTTGACTATGGCTCCTAGTTTGCAGTCATCTGTAACTTCATTAGCCAGAGGCCTTTTGTATTAGCCTGTACTTCAGAGAAGTAGATACCAAACAAGAAAGGTCCCAGGACGGAACCCTGTGGTACTCCACTTGTCACTGCTTTGAGGTCAGATTTGGAGTCTGCAACTTTTACAGTGTGAGTTCTGTCAGTGAGCCAGTTAGCAACCCATTTAGTGCAATATACGTAAAGTATAATGTTTGTTATGTTAATATATAGTTTGATTACTTTTATATGAATGTAAATTTGCCTGTGTCACAACTGATAATTCAATAAAGGTGTTAGGAGGAAAAAAGAATGACTTACCAGCAAATCAATAATTTTACAAGGAACAGGGCAAAAAATATTTGACAAAAACATGGCCATTCTGTGAAATCAAGGACTGTGACAGGTATACATTACTCCTCAAAGAGATGAATAAAAGTGAGTTACATCTGCTCTTGTTTAATGACGGCTACAAAATAATTACTGATCTGTTGTAGAAGCGCTAATGTCACAAAATGTATCACTTGTCACTGAAATTAGTGAATACAAATATTGCTATAGCTTATGCATGCATGTGTAGGGCAGGGGGTAAGTTAAAGTGTAAGAGTAACAAGGTGGCCGTAATTTCTTTCACTTTCTATCACAGTCAGCACTGCCATTATGATTGTGCATGGGGGGATGAAGTCATTGCAATGCATTTAAGAGCACCAATCTGATCATTAATTTCTTTCACTTAACCATCGCAAACATAGACTTTACACATTACAGGCTTATCTGTGGCCTAAGCAGGATATGTCTGAAAACACCTGGCACAGTGGGCCAGTGAATGCTGTTGCCATTTGACAGTCCTTTGTTCTGGCTGTAGCTTTCTCTGTGGGGTGTGTCCATGTCTTCCCTGTCTCCGTATGGGTTTACCCATGTGCTCCCATTTCTTACAGCACCAAAAAGTCATGCTGTAGGTAAAATGCCATTCCTACAGTTCCAGTGAAGGTGAGTGTGCAGCATGTTTGTGTGTGTTTGTGCATCTTGTCATAGGCCTGACTTGTCAGGAAGTGTGTGTGTGTGTGTGTGTGTGTGTGTGTGTGTGTGTGTGTGTGTGTGTGTGTGTGTGTGTGTATGAAAAGTATCACTGATTTGTATCTGTGTACACAATAATGATGGCCATATACATAATTCCTGGTTAGTGATAAAAAATGAAGTTAACAATTATCTTTCAAAACTAAGGCCTAGAATACATTACAGAACATTCAGTCCCCACACACACACACACACTCCAGACTGCTACATTTATTTTAACATTGTCTTAGAGGTGTCCCCTTCCAACAATTGCACCCTTTCTAAAACCAGCCCTGCTTAGAGCTATGTAGAGAAATGTGCTATGGGTTGTTTGGGGGGCTGGGGATGATGTGGTAATTATTTCTTTAATTTTCCTGAAAATCAACCCGCAGAAAGTGTGCAGAGGAATTTATTATAACTTGTGTTGGGAATGGGGACAGTATGGCCACTCTTTCTTTTACTTCACTTGCAGACCTCAGATGTGTACAAAGAAGATCGATATAGGGTGTACTGAGGCAGTGTAATCTCTAGGAGCAACAAGTTGGAATACATTACAGTGACCATTACCTTTTCACCTTATTTACAACTGCACATCATGTACATATACAGGTGGCTCTCTTTTAGGGTGGAGGTGAAGAGGTATGCTATGTATATACATGACAGCAGTCACTTGAAATGCATGTGTGGCTATCTGTGCCTTTGCTTTCATTCCAGTCTAACACCAAAGGAATGCAGAGATGTAGAGTCTTTTTATGTAAGTGTGTGTGTGTGTGTGGGGGGGGGGGGGGGGTTGGCAGCCAGGCAGTTTCTCAGCTAGGATTTTTTTATTCTCAAATATTTGTCTTGTTAGTTTATTCTGAGCTGCTATTTTGTCAGCTTTCAACATTAGACCTTGGAAACACTTTATGTCTTCCCTGAAAGACAAACAAATTAAAATAAATCTCTTTTCTTACTCATGATTTTCTTCAGGTCAACAATGGATCTAAAAGTTGTGAAAAATCCTCTAAAATGCACCACAGAATATCTACAACCCTAAGGTTTGTATGGGCCTCTTGGCCCCCAGATTCTGCAGGTTAGTTTAAATATTTTCTACACAGTTATTAAAGTGCTGTCTTAACCAGTTGGTGTGTTGCAAGAATGCAAGAAAGGTAGTGTTGAACAGTAACAATATATTTCTTCCCTTAGATCTAATTTTTGTTCAGGCCATCATTTGATGAAAAGGTTGTTTATGAAAACCTGTAAAATGTACTTCAGGGCATAGAGTAAACTATCATTTCTGGAAGAAGCTGAAAGCAAAGCAAAATGTGAAAAATCTGTGTGGTTTAGTGAACCTGGGGTGGAGGTATAAGAGGGGAGCACTGGAGGATGTGTGCTTTAGTAACACAGTAGATGTTGAGGTGCACCATGGAGCCATTCACCTTGGGCACCATTAAACTTAAGGACAGTTCTGCACATAGGGTTGTAAATCATTGCAACTAAATGTTAGTCAGTGTGAATGTCACTCTGAGATAAACCAAAATGGTGTGGTAAGCAGGCATGTCATAATGTAAGGCCACTGTATTCATTCTACGGGGGCAACTACTAAAACTTTTCAGCATGAACTAAAGTTTTTCTTCAGAGGGGTGGCAATGACAAGGTGATACGTAGAATGGAAGTGTCCTGGGGATCCCCACTTGACGGGGGCCCCCAAATGCTAACACTGGCCCTGCGAACAACCACTACAGAACTATATTTAAGAAAAACATTTTCACCTGAGTTTCATCAGGTCTATCTAATAAAGTGGTTGGTACAGTAGTTTGCAGTTTGATCCTTGAAAATGCCTGTTTTTATGAGGCTATTGACATACTTTATTATCCTGTTTGTATCACATGTAATATGAGAGGCTTTGCCACTTTTATGGGACTGATATTTTCTGAAAAAAACATTATGAAACACAAATCTTCTCTTGTCTGACAAAAAGAATTACAGTGCCTGCTATTAAGAGTGTCATATACATAATTTATGTGACCAGTCCTCGATCTTCTTCCTAATGAAGACAGACCTTTTTATATGCATGGAAGTAGTCACTTAGGGTCACACTAGGTGACTCCCATTTTTTGAAAACTACGTGCATCCAGAGAAATAGCTTACAGAAGTAATACGTTACAGTGCTTGTTTTTACATAGTTCATGGATGTGCCCACGTAGGAAGAAAATGTAAATGCACTCTGGGACCTCAGAACTTTTTGTATAAGCTTTTTGTGCCCATGGAGTAAAAAGCCACTAAATGGTGACCTTTTAACTACACAGCAGTGCTGCAAAAAATAAGTAGCTCAGATCTTCTTTGAGCATAGGCACATTTTGCCTGTGGTATAAAGAATACAGCAGTGTGGAGTGGAGTCCTCAGATTACAATGTTCATTGTACTGCAAATTACAGAAATGTTGTTAAATGCAGACCAAATGGCTAAAACATCTACATCTAGTGGTTATGGGGTATCCTATTGAGGGGGAAGAGTGTCCCTGGTCTCAGAGCAAAGATCCATGATGTTCCAAGTCTGGGGTCTTCATTATCATGCCTCCTGCTGGGTGTAGCAGCTACTGAGGGCTCTTCTGTTCAGATTCTTCCCATCTGCTGGAGCCAAGTGGTGAACAGTGTAAAACCGCACTCTATAGCTCTCTGCCTGGCTAGATAAAGGTCAGGAAACATGGGGGGGGGGGTTTGGAAGGGTAGTTAACTTGTCTCCTAACATAGGGTGGGGTTAGGTGATGTAAAAGGATGATGAAATCAGGCTAGGTGTGTTGGCTGTCAACCAAACTAGGAAACTAATGTGGGATCCCCTTTTCTCAATTCATACAAAGAAAGAAGATCCCAAGCTCCAAATGAGTAGTAAAAAAAAACATAAAAATTCTCAAACACCTGAAAGTTGCTGTTAAAGTTTGTACACACCATGAAGTTATAAAAAACTGACAACCTGAACCAAAGTAGATTCAGTTATAATGTACATAGCTAGTGACACACCTCTCAACTGTACAGATTTTTGCAGAATGTCCAGATTCTTGCCTCATATTTTTGGTCTGTTTTTCAAAAAATTGTGGTTTTCTGGCACATTAATAGCAAATCATTAGAGACTGAAGTTAGAAAATAATGACAGGCATTTGGGTTTCTGACTTCATAACCATCAGAAAATTCATGCTAATGCAAAACCTGTTATTCTATGAACTTTCTAAGTTTGTAAGAGCAATATTTAAAAATTGTCCCTATTTTTGGCCTTTTGCCCCATTTTTATTTATGGCTTTGCGCAGATTTCTTGCTCTAAGATGTTGAGAGGTATGTTGGCACCCTTTTTCAATACAAAAAGGAAAACAAAAGTCCAAAAGAAGCAGTAAAAGAAAACATTTTCAAACTCCTGACAATTTACTGTTTAAGTTTGTACACAACTTGAGATCACATAAAAAACAGACTGACTCATTTCCTGTGTTATTAGTTCATCAGACAAACTGTACCAATGTAGATACAGTGATAATGTAAGGAAAAATAATACTGAAATATCACTTCCAGTTGTTTATCTTAGTTGTGGAAACCGTAGTAACACCCTGTTGTTCTGAATAACATTAGCTTATTAAACAGAGCAAAAAGTACCAAGAAATTGTAAAAAAAAACCAATCCTGGAATATTGATTCCAGTTGCTTGTATTACCTGCATCATTATTAAAGAGAGGCTCACAGTAATGTAGTAAAACCCTGTCATTCTGAGTAACATTATCTTACCTACCACAGCAAGTTATTGTCACAAGTCATTGATTTGCAGTTATGATTAGGTAAGAAGGCTGTGAGAAACAAAGACAGGCACGTTCAATTAGAAATAAATGTTAGTTGAACATGGGAATAAAACTTTTAAACTGTTTCTACAGATCTACTTTCCTGATTGGCTTTTCCTTTAGATTAGAGAGTTAATTACCAGTTTTTGTTCAAGTCCTGGATTAAACAGAATGTGTGTTTTAGCTTATGGTTTAGTTTCCTGAGTGCAAGCACACTTCTTGATGAAAATGCTCATGCTTTGACCAGGGAGGTGGTGGGCATCCAGCCTGATCTGCCAGGTTAACTCCATTATTTCAAGAATGACCTTTTTGTTTCCTTCAAGTGGACACATAGTGAGTTCATCCAGGAGATGTGTAAGTGGAAAACTCCATGGTAGGGGAAATTATGGCAATGTTTGGCTAGTTGTTTCTTTAAGGATCTGGAGTTTGATGTCAGGCAGGTGATATACCAGCTTGACTTTGAAGTTGTTCACAGTTTTCCCTACATAAAAGCAACTGCAACCATTTCACAGAGCACTATATACCACAGACTCCACGTTGTACAAATGCTGTTGATTTTCCTCCTGAATACTGGGCAAAAGAATTGTTGTTCATGTAGTTGCAATAAGTGGAAAGGGGGGGGGGGGGCACATGGGGTAAGTCCCTCTATTGTGCTCCAGTTTGAATTTGCACTCTACCCAGTCCCCTGCCATTCCTGTTCTCCTGAAAACCAAGCAAGGAAATGGTCCTAAGAATTTTCCAGCTGTTTATTGTCTGTAAACGTCACCTAGTCTTCAAACATGATCCTTCTGATTGTTTTATAATCTGCTGTAAAAGTGAGAGCCATGCATTTTTTTCTTAGTCTTCCTGTGGGCCCTGGTATTGGTTTCTGTCAAGTCTTAGGAGTCTCCCAGGGGGCCCCTCAATATGGGGTCCCCTATTATTTTAAATGTTCTGAAGGGGCTGTGGATGGAATTCAGTAATCTATTGCTGTACCCCCTAGCCAGGAAGTTTTTGTATACACAAATGATGATTTCTGGTGAAAACTCATAGCTCTTTGGAAACAAATGCAATTCTTATTCCCTGAAACTTTATAGCTTTTCTCTTCGTGATCTAGGATTACACACTTTTATTGTGTAGCAGCATATTAGCCCTGGTCAGTTTTTTGAAGAGGTTACTGCAGAGGCATTTGTGTTTCAGTGTCTTTAGACATGACTAAGTCTAAAAAGCTAACTGAGCATACCTCTCAGTTCTACAGATTTCCACAGAATATCCAAATTTCTGGCTCATATTTTTGGCCTGTTCCTCATAAAATTTGTGGTTTTCTGCCAAATCACTGGGATGATATGAGGAATGAAGTCACTAAATAATGATATACATTTTAGTTTCAGACTTCAAATCCTTCAAAAAATGTATGTCAAAACAAACACTGTTCCTGTAGCAAATTTCGAAGTTAATAAGAGCAATATTTAAAATCTACCCCTATTTTTTGCCCTTTGTCCCCCCATTTTGTAGGGCTTTGTCAAGATTTATTGTGCTAAGAGGTTGAAAGGTATGTGACTGAGGACTTGCTGTGAGAGGCTGTAAATCTCAGAAAGCAAGCAGAATTACTGATACAGTTGAATAAGTCATTTGGTGTGGCTTCATTCCCCCCCCCTCCCATAATTCTCCCCTCCAATATGATAAAAATGTCATCAGTGAAACAGAGGTAGCATTTCATTGATGCAAAAATAGGAGCTTTGGTACGCTGCCTCCTTCTCCCATTTTCCAAGAGCCACACTGCCTAGAGTTAGGGCCATGACCACCCCATAGCTATTCCAGTAGCCTTCTTATAAAATATATTATTAAGCATGATGTCTTTTCTCCTTGTTCTAAAGATAAGCTCTAATAATCTTTCAGTTACTTCTGTCCCTTCTGGTGATACATTCCTGTGCCGTTCATATGCCTCTGTTACTGTCTGAATACAGTAGTTGTGTGGAAGCACTGCATAAAGTGAATCCACACCTATTGTGACCAGGATTGTGGAATTGATGCTTGGAAAATCTCTGATTAAAATTAAAACCAGAAAATCCAGAGAGTCTAAAATAAAAGATTTGTTAGTCTCTGCAATTGGTTTTATCTGGGCTTCAAGGTAGATGGATATTGTCTCAGTTATGGAACCACCACCTGCCACTACCAGTCCATAAGGAGGATCTAAAGGCTTTTATGGGGTTTTTGGCTCTCATAGAAGCTCAGTATTTTTGGGTGACCAAAAGTCATAAAGACTGTCATCTAGTAAATAATCTTCATGCAGCATTCTTAGTTGCTCTCTAAAATTATTATAAGCAACATTCACAGTGGTAAAATCACATTTATTGTAAAACCTGTTATTATCAAGCATGGCCTCAATCTTCCAGTTATAAGGGAGGCAAAAGTCATTGGGCTTTCTTCATTTTATACCACTATCATTTCTATCAGGGTTGCTTCCAGCCTTATTTTTGCAATTGAAAAATACTTTACAATTCAATTTTCACGCATACAGTATAACATCTACCATACTTTTCAGCAAGTTAATATGATAAAAGGTATAAAAGTCAGACCTTTACCTAAGAATTTTTGCTCTTGCTAAGTCAATGGTGTTGAGTGGTTCCAGATCTTAACACATTTCTGTTGTTGGTTCTGATGGGTTCCCTCTGTTGTACTGATCTCTCCAGGTCCCCCGGCCCCTTGACCCCTTTCTATGACCTTTTCCTTTGGTTTTGGTACCTTTGTGGGGACCTTTGAATCAAGGCAAGAGGCTGCTCCCTCATGTGCCTTTCTGGTGGTTCTGGTAGATGGGTGCTTCCCTCTGTAGTGTTATCCTAATTTCCTGTTGCCTCATACCGGTAGTAGATGCACTTAAGTTGGGCCCCTGGTGAAAATCCTACCTGTTGTCTTCTTCCCATCTCTCTGGTCAGCAGTAAGTGAAACCAGGGTCTGTTGTGTTCTAACCTTGTGCTGAAGGTAGTTCTTAGGTTAGTCTTGCATCTGGTGCCCAGAAAACTGTCTCCCACCATTGTGTCTAGCTAGGTATCTACTTTTCCTGGTGAAAGTGTGATGGTTTTGTGGTTTTTTGCTTGTCCCATAAGTCCCCCTTGATTTTTTTTTCCATTTGTCTTGTCTTAACTGTCTTTTCAAAGTCAGTGATTCTGTTTTCAAGATGTAAAAATTTAGGGGGGTCAGGACTGTTCTTGCATACAGTCTCCATGTTTAAGATGTTGTTGATAGTGGAATCCTGCTGGGTTTTATTATGCCTAAGGAGGATTCCAATAATCTTAAGAAGAAGAATGGGGACTGGTTGCATAAATCATGTACATGAACCTCTTACAAGTAGACACTGTAATCCTTTTTTTGCCATAAAATCAGCCTTTTATAATGTATTTTAGGAAACATGATCCCTATAAAAGCAGTCACAGGCAGCCTCTCGTATTATATGTAATGCGATGGTTGATAAGGATACTCTGACTGGAAAAATCTGTAATGAATTTTGCATAATGTGTTTCAAGGAATATGAGCTCCACAAAGGCAGGCATAGCCTCTCATATTACATATGATTCAAACAGGTTAATAAAGTCTGTCAACAGCCTCATAAAAGTAGGCATTTTCAAACATCAAACTGTAAACTACTCTACAAATCACTGTATTAGATGGACCTGATGAAGCTCAGGTGAAAGTGTTTTCTTAAATATAGTTGTTCAGCAGTTGTTCGTGGTGGGTAGTCATGCTTGAATGGCCCTTTATATGTTTGTTAAAAATAATAAAAATACGAATAAAACTTTTAATTAAAAATGAGGTTCCACAGGCTTCTCAGCTGGTAAAACCTCAGAGGTCCTTCAAGAATATTCAAAGAAGAGGCTAACCTTTGAGATTGGAGGAGCATCTGGAAAGTGGAAAAACAAGGAGCCAATCAGCTCACCTGGACCATCCCACCATTGTCTGTAACTACCTTTAAATAACTGACCTATTGAATATAATGTATTAGAACAAGAATACTCATCCAGCTACCTGCTTAACTGACTAGATTTATTGAAACTTCAAAGAAGCACCTTCATTCCTCCTGCATGGAGGGCATGATAAGTAGAGTGTCCTGGATGTTCTAGCTAGTGATTCTGTCTGAACTAATCCTTTATATTCCGTTTCTCATTAATTATGTCACCATCTGAGTCACAGATGGGTTACCAGACCTGACTCAGACTTTCTGTAATACCTTTGTTTTGTGTTCTGTTTATCCCCACATGTACAGTAGCATAAGCTATAGCAATACTAGTTTTATACTGATTTCAGCAAATGCAATAAATTGAAAAACACTACTTCTAAAATGCCAGATCACTGACTGCTGTTTAACAGTGATCAAATAACAAAGGTAAGTCAATTGTATTTACACACAGACAAATGGAATATCTACTCATCAATTGCAGCCACTTTACTGATAGTGTGCACATCGGATATCTGATTGTCGTAAAAAAATAAATAATAACAGTCACAGTAATTCAAGTTTGTTTCATGCAAAATATGGTAATCTGAGTAAAGTACTGTATCTTACATCACACAGACGCACACTAGTTCCATAAAATTCTTCCTCAAACATTCCTCGTCCACCCCCCAGCAGTTATAGCTATGACTGTGTACTCTTTAGAAAACTGAGTGTGATAAAAAGTAATGGCCATGTAATGTACTTCAGCTATGTTCCACACAAACAGTAGCCATATTTTAAAGCATTCCAAGTTGCTGCGCATAAATCACATTAGTCCGGCGAAGCTAGAATAATGAGCAAACAAGAGCAAACAAGTATTTATTTTCCTCCACACACTGTCCCAGCAATTGCAGCTTCTTTGTGTACACTTAAGAAGTACAAATCTTTATTTATTTCACATTTGTTAACTGGATTGGTCCAACTGAAAACAGGCCCATTTTCAGTGGAGACCCGAGGAGAAAAGCTCCAATTAAAAAAATAACGACAATTTTACATTACAGTGATAGGTTTTACAGAAAGTAAACAAATACAGTTTCATAGTATACATACATAGTAGGATTGCACAGTATGAAAAACAATTGAAAACATAATAATACACAAGTAATTATAATGATATAAGCATGATACATTCATATAGATTATGTAGTTCAATATACTTAGAAAAATAAAATAAGGGTCACAACAGCAATGTATTCAAATAAGAACTGGGGACAGATGCAAAAAATTAACGACAGATTTTAGATATTATTTTATATACTTAGAAGTTTGCTAGGATAACAAGTTTTGCATTAGCATGCATTTTATGAAGGCTACAAAGTCGGAAATTCAATATCTGTCATTATACAGTGACTGCAAAAATGACTAGTAAACCACAAGAATTATGATAAACAGACCAAACATACAAGACAAAATCAGAGAGTTATGAGTACCTAGCTTCCACCAGGGTTAAAAAAAAAAACTTACCTTCTACAAACTACACCATTCTGTAAGTGCACCTAAGCCATAGCATTCCTTTTAATATACTCTGGGGATCCTCACAATACTACCAGCTAAAAATCTCCCAGTACTGATTTGTTCAGTATCCTCCACTGTTCAAAGTTTCCTGGGTTTTCTGCATGGACCAACACATTAATTTAGATGACGAATCACAGAGCCTGCAGAGTGTGTACGTTTATGTCATTCTTTATATCAATCATGGGTGGAACCAAGCAGAAAGCATGGAAATTACAGTGTGTGCACAGTTTTTCTTCTATGGTTCTACAACTCTGGCTGCTTTGAATGGCCAGGGTGCCTTTTTGGCTTGATTAAAATAAAAAGCAAGACAGAAGGTGGAAAGGCATCCCTGGGTGAGTGACCTAGATTGTTGGTACCTAATGCTGGTCATGTATATATAAATACTCTTAACTGCTGACTTTCAGAGAGTTGCCTATAATTATAGCAATCCAATTCCAGCAAATCACAAACCATCAAATCACCAGAACAGGTGCTACAATGACTCCTGCAAGGGGTCCATGTCTTGCTTTCAGAACTAGAGAAAATATAATCAATAAATCCCACATTGACCAAAAACACTTAACCATCCAACTTACACACATGCACTAATTATAACCAGTGAGGCAACCTACCAAGTATTCAGTGTGCATAGATATACAGAAAGAGAAATACCAGATGTAGAAAACTTCTCAGAACCTGTACTTGTTTATACAGCAAAATCTGTGATCACCTATCCATCTATCTAAGACTGACTTAAAAACAAGTTAGTGCCACACATATTAATATACTGTCATAATGTGTTTCCAGCCATCGACTGTGTAATAAATTTGCATTTCCTTAGTTCTGTTTCATATGATATTAACCTTGCATAGTGCACTCCTAATGATCCAGTTACATAATATAATTGTAATATATTCTTGAATGAAGGCTACAAATACCAGCATGCATTTTCACCACTGTAGTTTATAACCGATACTGCAATGATATGAATTCATCTTCTATGGTACCTTAATGATGGCATTCCTGACCATCATTTTGTAAATATGCTCTGTATCAATTCCAGACATGTCATACCTAATTGATGGTCAAAGGTGCAGAAAAATGCACTGTATTCTGTTTCAAAACATACCAAAAGTTTTAAAATATATTCTAATAATGAGCTGTCTGATGACACAGAGGGTCAGAAAATTAGACCAAGAATTTATTGACTGGTGTAGCTATCCCATCATGTGCATTAATACTAAAACAGAATTTCTACATACGTAAATATGTACAACATTGCTCTCACAATTATAGGAATATGTTTGCACTGTAACTGGAAAACAGGTTAAATATTTTGAAGTCAAAGTAAAGAACCTAACGTCCATCTATCTGTATTGAACTTGGGACCTTATATTTTTATTTATTTTACATTTGTTGACCGGGCTAGTCTAACTGGATATATGTCTATATGTCTATTTTCAGTAGAGGCCTGGGGAGAAAAGCTCCAACCATCAGCAATGACAAATAATACAATATATAGTAATATACAAGTGAATTACAGTACATTAGTTACATAGGTCAGAACAAAAGTTTTACAGAGTAATTTAGTAGGTTTAAGCTAAGATTAAATACAGAGAGCAAAAAAAAACATGAAATTAAAGAATTTTTTTTTTTTTTTTGGTACTACAGATAGGTGAGATACAACAGTAGAGTAAAGAAGTATACAGAGAGCAGGAGGTGAAAGAGATATCAGTCCGGGTTAGAGCAGGGACACAGCCAGTGAGTTGTAAGATATTCTTTCAGATGCTTTTTAAAAAGAATAGTGGAAGCAAGGGAGGAAAGTTCAGTAGGAAGCTGATTCCAGATTTTCCCTACTGCATTGGCGAAAAGTGAGTCCCCAGCCTTGTTATTTGATTTAATAGTGGAAACTAGAAGCTTATTAGCTGAGCGTAGTATAGCATGATTTTTGTAGGGTGAAATCAGGTTAGTGAGGATAGGGGTATTTTTAGGGTGGTAAAGGATCTTTTGGGTGATAACAATTTGTTGATAAAGTAGTTGGTTCTGCAGTTCTAGCCATCCCAGTTGTTTTAGGTTAAGACAGTGGTGAGTTCTAAAGGTGGTGCCAGTGGCAAATCTGGCTATGTTATTGTAGCTGGTGGAAAGTTTGGTAAGGTTGTTTTTTGATAGATTGGTATATATTGCTGAAGCATAGAACAGGGTAGAGATAAGGTGGGTCTGGGGCAATAGTTATTCTGGCTGAAGGGGAAAGGAAGGGTTTGATTCTGTAAAGGGTGCCTAGTTTTTTGTTGACCGACTTTATAGTAGAGTTAATGTGGTCATCAAAACTAAGATTATTACCAATTGTTACTCCCAGTAGACGGGTTGAAGTGTCTGGGGATATGTTAGTTGCATTGTTAGAGGTTATTGTGAAGTACAGTTGAGGAGACTTATGAGTTGGAGCAAAGAGCTAACTCCCTACTAATAGCGCACCTAAATGTTTGCAGCATAAATAACAAAATCTCCCACATTCACGCTCTACTTGAAACTCACTCAATTGATATTTTCTGCCTTACAGAAACTTGGTTAAAACCAGGAATTAAAGATAACGAAATAATTCCTCCTGGTTTCAACATTCTAAGGCAGGACCGCCTAAAACGTAAGGGAGGAGGAGTAGCACTCCTTTACAAAAATGGACTCCAGATCTCCTCTATTAATGACATCCCACCCTTGCAAAATAAAGCTGAAATCCTCATCTCTAAACTGCAGATTAACCCTAAAAAATCCATCTACATAATTTGTCTCTACTTACCCCCTGGTAATAACAACATAATTATTGAAGAAATCCTTGGATGGGTGTCTACAGACTACCCACAGGAAACTATAGTACTAGGTGACTTCAATTACGACTGGAAAACCATTAATACCACTAACCCCTCCACGCACATTAATCTCCATGGCTTTACTCAAACTATCAACCAAACGACCAGAATTAACAAACCAAATAACAAAGAAAGTACCTTAGACTGGATCCTTACAAATAAAGACCCAACCTCTTACATGGTGGGCACCTTACCAGACGATCTTAGTGATCACATGCTTACCTACATAATAAGACAAAAGAATGATATCTTTATCACCCCAACATACAGAACAATTCGATCTAAGAAACATTTCAACCCCGACCTCTTCCAGAACGAACTTAAAGCTTGTGATTGGAAACCTGTTAAAAACCTTCCACTCAATGAAGCTGTAACATACTTTAACTCACTATTTCTTGCTATCCTAGATAAGCATGCGCCCCAACGATCTATTAGAATGAAATTTAAACCAGCCCCATGGCTAACACTTGAAACTAAGAATAAAATACTACAAAGAAATAAAGCTTGGCATAACTGGAGAACTAACAGAACCTCTCCTGATAGACAAATCTTCAAACAATTTAGAAATATGACAAAAAGGGCTATTCTATCTGACAAAAAGAACTACTATAGCAAGCTTCAACAAACTCACCAAAAGCAACCTCAGAAATTCTGGGCAAGCATCAATAGTCTCCTTAAACCTGGTCACTGTAGTACACCATCTCCTCATGATGCTGACCAAAACACCCCACTCCAAACTGCAAATAATTTCAATACCTACTTTACAGAGACCATCCAGTCCTTGGCAAGCCAGCTGTCTTCTGACAATAGGAACCAAACGTCAAATAGTTCTATAACCCTACCAACTTTCACATTCCACCCCATCTCTACGAACTCTATCTATAAAATCCTCATAAAGCTTAAACCTTCTTCCCCATCAGCAGACCAACTCCCTGCTGAATATCTGCAAATAGCAGCAAAATCCATTGCCATTCCCATATCCATCCTACTAAATAGAACCATTAATGAAGGTATCATCCCTGATATTTGGAAAGTCTCCCATATCATCCCACTTCATAAAGGTGGAAAATCCACTGACTATTCTAACTACAGACCAATAGCTCTTCTTTCACCCTTAGCTAAAGTCATGGAAAAATGTATTCACCATCAGTTACTTAACCACTTAATAAAATACAATATCTTGGCTACTTGCCAACATGGCTTTAGGCCATTTCACAGTACCACCACAGCCCTTCTATCCTTCACTGATACCATCAATAAAACCGTAATAACAGCACCCTCTCTTCTGCTCTCTTCATCGACTTGTCAAAGGCTTTTGATATGGTCAACCATCCCATACTGATAAATACCCTGGAACTTCTGGCTCTCGACCCCCCAGCTATTCAGTGGTTCAAATCTTACCTTAACAATAGGCAACAAGCAGTTGTCTGGCAAAATAAACTATCATCCCTTCTACCAGTCTCCATAGGAGTCCCCCAGGGCTCAATTCTAGGACCTCTTCTTTTTCTCTCTTTATCAACGACCTTCACATTGCAGTCCCAGAGGCCACCTGTATTCAATATGCCGATGATTCCACACTCATTTGCTCTGCTAACTCCACCTCAGACCTCCACTATAAAACCCAAAGGGTATTTAACATGGTTGAAGAATGGTTCCTTAAACGTTGCCTACTTCTCAATGCCAAAAAAACCAAGCTGCTACTATTTCCACCTACCAATAGGTCCCCACCCATTGATCTCTATTGTATCTAGCAAAGGCACCCTGATAATACCTGAACAATCTACCAAACTGTTAGGAGTGACTGTCGACAACAACCTCACCTATGATATTCACATTAACAACACCATACAAGCAGTGAACAGAAAAATTGGTTCCTTATACAGAATCAAACCTTTCCTTACTCCACAAGCCAGAACCACCATTGCCCACTCTCACTTAATCTCTACACTTCTCTATGCTTCGTCTATTTATACTAATCTAAAAAGAACTAACCTCCAAAAATTATCACATGCTTATAACAATATCGCCAGATTTGCTACCAGCAACCCATACAAGACACACCATTGTCTCAATCTTAAGCAACTCAACTGGCTTGAATTACCTAACTTACTAACATTTTCCCAACTCATCATTGCTCATAAAATCTTTTATCAACCTGAAAATACTCCTATTCTCACTAACCTTATCACCCCATACACGAATCTAACATCACTGCTCCTCTACTAGATTACTTGTCTGTACTATGAAGTCTAATAACTTGTCAGGCGATAGCATTTTCTCAAACACTGTTGGCAAACACTGGAACCTCCTACCAACAGACCTAACTCAATTACCATCCCTTTCTCTCTTTAAACTAAGACTCAAACTTCACCTAAAATCTCACTGGATGTGCCCCTGCACAAACCCTGACTAACTGCTTCCTCTTTCACTTCTATCTTCCTACTACCTAAGGCCACTTTCACCCTTTACCCCACTAATGTAGACTACTGATCTCCTTTCTTTGCTCTCTGACTTCTCCTCTCTTCCACATACTTTCCTCTTCAACCGTCCCACTTCTCTCCTGATTACAAAGGTTTGCATATAATTTTAATATTTACAAGCATATTATTTCCTTCTAACTAACTACCCCAAATATTACGAATGAGTAGTCTCATCCCCAAAAAAAAAAAAAAAAATTTATTTTTCTTTGCTTGATCTATTTTTTTTTTTTCTTTTCTCTCTATACTCTAAAAATTACTAATGTAATTCCAATATATATCGTTATTGTGTATAATGTTGTGTCTGGAGCTTTTCTCCCCGGGCCTCTACTGAAAATGGACATGTATCCAGTTAGACTAGCCCGGTCAACAAATGTAAAATAAAATAAAATAAATAAAAAATAAATAAATAAAGAGCAATAACTTTGTTTTTTTGGGGGGTTTAAAAGGAGGCAGTGTTGCATGAACCAGTTTTCAACACTGTTAAATACTGTTTGGGTGTGGGACTGGAGAGAGGTTATGGACTTAGCTGAACAAATTAAAGCAGAGTCATCTGCATATTGCTTGCAGGTGGCCTGAGGAATTTTGGTATGTAGATTATTAATAAACAATGAAAAGAGTAGAGGTCCTAAAATAGAGCCTTGGGGTACTTCGATGTTCACAGGGAGGGATTTAGAAAGATTATTATCCCACAATACTGCTTGTTGTCTGTTTTCCAGATAGGATTTAAACTAATTTAATGCTTGTGGGTCAAGAGATTGGGCTTTTAGAATGTCTATAAGGATATTATGGTTGACTATATCAAAGGCTTTTGAAAGGTCAATAATGCAGAGGAAAAAGTGTTATTGTTATGATTTTTGTTTATGGAGTCAGAAAAGGATAGAAGGGTAGTTGTTGTACTATGGAAAAGCCTAAAGCCATGTTGGCAGTTGGCAAGTAGATTATTTTGGAGAAGGTGGTCAAGTAGTTGTCTGTGTATGCACTTTTCCATTATCTTAGCTATTGGAAACAGTAAGGCGATAGGCCAAAAGTTGGAGAGTTCAGTAGATGAGCCACCCTTATGTAGAGGTATGATGTGGGATACTTTCCAAATGAAGGGGATTTTGCTTTCTAAAATTGTTCTATTTATAAGGATGGAGATGTGATAGGCAATAGCTTTTGCTGCTGTTTGCAGATATTCAGCTGGAAAACAGTCAGCAGAAGGGGTGCATGGTTTTAGTTTTTGAAGGAGTTTGCAAATGAGTGATGTAGGTACTGGTTGTATTTGAAAGGAGATGGAGTCTTTGTGGTATTTAATGGGTATGTAGTAATAGGTGGTAAAGCATTGGCTAGGGTTCGAATGGCTTCAGTAAAGTAGTTATTAAAGGCATCAGGAATTTGGTTAGAGTTATTTTGGTTGAATCCTGTAAGGGCAGGAGTTTTAGAGTGCCCTGGCTGAAGAAGTTTGTTTACGCCAGACCAGAATTTTTGTGGTTTTTGCTGATGAGTTTGTTGGCGGTGAAGGTAATAGTCTTTTTTGTCTCTGAGAATATCTTTCTTGGTGGCATTTCTTACCTGTTTAAAGTAAAGGTGATCTGATGGACATTTAGAGACTCTCCATTTGGCCCAAATTTTATTTCTGAGGAGGACCTTTTGCCTAGTTTGTTTTGTGAGCTAGGGGGCAATTTTGGTCCTTATTCGGAAAGAATGATAGGGACCATGGTAATCAAGGATCTGAAGGAATCTAGTGTTAAAGTAGGTCCCAGCATCATCACGTGGAAGATGAGACATAGGTGACCAGTCACATGCTTTCAGTTCATTTTGGAAGTTCTCCAGGTAAAAAAAAATTTTGGAACGTGAGGTTTTAAAATTATTAGTAGTGGGGCTATGGATTCTTTGTTTAATAATATAGCATGTGGTCACTAATATCGTCAGGAAGGATTCCTGGTTTATAAGTATCAAGGTGGCTGTTGATAAGGATCCAGTCTAGAGTGGTTTCCTTACTGCTTGGCTTATGGATTCTAGTAGGAGTGGTTATAATTTGTGAGAATCCGTAAAGATTTATATGACTGGGAGGATTAAGGGAACTGCAGGTAGCCCAGTCTATATTAAAGTCACCTAATACAATGGTTTCCTGAGGTAGGTGGCTAGTGAGGTAACTAAGTAAGTTTTCAAGAGTGTTGATATTATTTCCAGGGGGGAGATATGCACAAATTAGATGGATTTGGAGTTGTTGATTTGAAGTTTGGCACTAAGAGTTTCTGAATTGGTATTTGATGGTAGGAGCACATTGAAGGGTGAAACTTGGAGTTCAGATTTATACAGAATGGCTACACCTCCGCCCTTTTTGGTGTTACGGTCATGTCTCAAGATATTATATCCAGGAGGGGTAATCTCCTGGTCCAGAGTTGAGGGCTTTAGCCATGTCTCTGTAATACAGAGTATATTGAATGAGTGCACATCTAAGAGTGCATGTAGGTGGGTAATTTTATTGTTAATGCTACGGATGTTAAGGTGAGCTATTAGGAGGGAGTTAGAGGGTCTATTTAAAGTAGTGATAGGAGGAGATGTTAGGTTGTGTAGGTTATTGGGAATGTCAGTATTGGGGCCTGGGTTAGGATGAATATCACCATCTAATAGGGGGTGTTGGTGAGGATATTGTATAAACTTAAGGAATTTGTAGAAATTGTTTGGGCATTTTTTTATAAGGAAGTAAGTAACATGGGTAGCTCTATGGTATTTTGGTAATATATAGATAGAAGTGGAGGTTATGTTACTGTGGTTGAGATTGTTTATGGGAGAAATTGGTAGGGTTTGCTGGTAGGGGTGGTGGTGTTCAGGAAGAGAGAAGTTTTCAAACAAGGTTAATGTGTATGGTATTGTGAGAGAAGAGTTGAAGTTGAGTAGTAGGTTTGTGAGTATAGATTTGTGTGTTGGGGCCATTAGGATAAGTAGCTAAGGAGTTTGGGTATATTGATGGAAGGAGTGTAGTAAGTCAAACTACAGGTGGGAGAAAGGAGAGAGTGCTTAACGAGGATGAGTAGGTAGAGGGAAGAGGTGTACAATTAAGTAAAGTAAAGCTGGTTATAAGAGAAAAGCTGTATACAATTATATTGTTGACAGAATAACTGTTTTGAACTAATTTGAAGCAAATCAGCAAACATGTTAAGGTATCAGGATTTATTAGTAGGCAGCAAATAAACCAACATGTTAAAATGGGTCCCAGTACTAAACCTAGGTGGACCCACTATGGACTAGAGACCTGTCAGAATGAATGGCTATTTATACAGACTCTTTGGCACCCTTCCCTTTAGCACGATATTCACAATGCTATACACAAGTTATCACCACACTTGCTAGAACTGCAATTGCCTGTTCCCATCTTCTATCAACTCTTCTCTACACCTCACCTCTATTCTCCAACTTAAACAAAACAGATCTTCATAAACTATCATCCTGGTATAACCATACTGCCAAATTTGCTACTGGCACAGCCTACCGGACACACCACTGCCATAACCTAAATCGCCTAGGATGGCTTGAACCGCCTATCCTACTGCAATTCAACCAGCTAATCGTGGCACATAAAGTCCTTTACCAACCAGAAAATACACCTGCACTAAAAATATTATCAGCCCCTACACTAGCACCCGTCCACTGCGATCATTCACTAGTCTCCTAGTTTAAACATACAAATCCAACTACTCAGCTGTTGACTCTCTGTTTGCCAACTTTGTTAGAAAAACATGGAACAGACTCCCAGCTGACTTGACCCTAGAACCCTCACTAACTCAATTCAAAAACAAACTCAAGAAATACTTCAAAACTCATTGGTTATGTCCTTGCACTAACCCCAACTAGTGACCTCTCTATTACTTAGGTGCCTTACCTTCAACTACTTCTAACTTTTTTTCTACCACACCATTTCAGGAAGGGTCAATTGTATAACTACTGCTCAAACCTGAATGTAATGTCATGTATATATAACTTTGAAAATAAATGTTATGTTTTATAAAGTGTTTTATAATAACTTAGTACTATATGTGCTAAATGCTGTTATCGCTTATGACTGTACTCTGCTTGAAACTAGCATTTACTAAATGTTCAATGTATATTATTATCTTGGAGCTTTTCTCCCCGGGCCTCCGCTGAAAATGGACATATATCCAGTCAGACTATCCCGGTCAACATATGTAAAATAAAAATAAATAAATAAAATCTTCAAGGACAGTGCATATATTCCTAATTTCAGGGTAAAAGGTGAAATCAAATGGCTAAATCTAAATACATTCTATAAAAAAGTCTTGTTAGTTATAAAATCTGTTACATCAGTCGTGATGGATCTCATTGATGAAAGTCAGGCTGAGATGGATATAGCTGAAAACAGTAGCACCATAAATGGCATAGCAGATGGATCAAGCATCTCTCAAAACACTTTACAAACACTGTTTTGGAGACTGGCAGGACAATAACTGCTGAATACTATGAACAAAACATGCTGGAGGGATCGGTTCCTGACCCAGAGACTCCCCAGACTCTGGAAAAGACTGCCCATACATGTCAAGCAGAGCGCCTCTTCAAAAGGAACCTTGATGATTGGATGGAAGATAGGAAATTCACCCCGGGGATCATGTCAGTCGCCCTGCTAGATAGGGGTCCAGGGAAGTAAATACTGTGGGAAGAAATAGCAAGGGGATTGTTATGGCTAGGCTTGTATAGGCCCTAAGGCCGATAGCCTAGTACCAACCTATGAACCTATGAATACCCGTTTTGACCCATCCTCCTATAACGATATGGCATTTAATCATTAAGGGAGAACCTAGAATTCAGTGAGATGTTGTTAAATACGGGTTAAAGGGTACACCACAAATGACTTGATATAATTTATATAAAATCCCTGGAAGTCTATCAGAACCAATACTACATGTTACTTTGAGTTAATCGACAGAGAATCGGAAACCATTACTGTTGATCTGATTGGACAGCAGCATCAAATGGCAATAAAAAATAAATAAATAAACTGTTTTAAAGCTTAACCAATAGAACAGGTTATCTGACTGACTTCAGTCCCTTTAAGTTGCAGTGATCCAATCAGTCATTGTTTACCTCTATATTATTTTTCCATAACTGAAGTTTTTTTTTTCTTCTGTTGTATTAACTTTAGCCTAATACAGCAGTGGTTATTTGAATTCTGTACCACAAGCAAATAAAAAAAGAAAATAAATTAAATTAAATAAATTTAAATTCTCCCTTGGCTGCTATAGTAATAGCCTTTTTCATTGTAAATGCAACTATATTTAGTTGAGGCTTATTTACTAAAGTGGGATACAGCTTATAGAACACAGATGTGTCTTTTCATCTATGAGCTTACAGAGTGAAGAATTCCAGAAAGGTACATTTCATACAAATGATGAACAAGTAGAAGCTTTACAAGTTATGAAAATGTTTTTGCAAATAATATCATTAAATAATGCATCAGAATATAATTAAGACTTACATGGGTTGTTGTCTCTAATGTATATTCCAAGGATATCTTGAAAAATAGCTTTTGTATAATTCTTGACTACAGTTTTATGGACTGATCAGAGTTATTACAATAGTATAAAACAGCCGAGAATCACAGTCAGCATTTTGTAGGGGATTACTGATGTCAGATATGCAAACATGGTTGTATCTGATTATAAAGCACTACAATTTAACATCATTACAACATGTGAACATGATAATCAGCTGGATAAAGTTATTATAAGTACTTCAGATATCTATCTTCAAATGTAATTCACCAATCCTTCAAAGCATCAGTATGAAACAGCAGTATTGCACATTTAGTTCCAAAATAAGTCTTCCTACCCTCTGGACAGCTGATGTCTAGCAAGGGGTGCTTCAGATTCTCAGCCCAGTGTCCATGAATCCCAATCAGGCTTTCCTCATGAAGCCAGTTTTAACAAAGAATCCTCTATCCTGGGTTCTGCTATGCTACTGCATAAGTCCCCTGGTTTGAGTACTCTGCCATGGTCATCCTTTTGTACTTGAGTGTTATTCAGGCCCATTATTAAATATTAGGAGGACCATATTTAGTGATTCATCATGATCATCACACCCCTACTAGCATAGGCTTGGTCAACAAGTTTTCTGTACACCTGTAGATGTTGATGTGGTTAGAATCAGTCATAACTTTTTGGTGGGTAGTATGCTCATCCCTTCATCTAAGGTCAAAGGTCTGGTAAATAATCCACCAGAGTTACATCTATGAGTACAGGTTTTGTTCAATGATTTCAACCTAAGTTTGATTTCTGTTAAAGTCAGTTGTGGACTGTTGCTAGAAAAATATATCCAATGCAGTTTGAAAATTACTGTTGGGCATTTGAAATTGCACTGAAATGTGCAGTTTTAGTTATAAGGAAATGTTTCATCCCTGTATCTGGCTAAGGACATCACAGTTTATAAGAATGTTACTGCTTCTGTTTGTCTTTCGTCTTTTCCCGGTTAGGGGTCGCCACAGTGGAACTCAGGTCTGCTAATGATTGGCAGTAGATTTTCACGAACACCGAGGTGCCAGCTCAACGTCCAACCTTCAACAAAGGCACGCCCATTTACGCATGTCTTTCGAACGCCACCCAACCACGGGGAGGACATGCAGACTCCACACAGAAGGCACTCCCCACACTCCAGCCGAGAATTGAATGGGAGAACCTCTTGCTGTGAAGCAACAACGCTACCGCTGCACATTGTTACTGCTTCTACATTCCATTAAACACTTTGAAACGGTACTGATGGGTTTCATCCATTCAACATAATGTTACCACTGCTGCAGGATAAAATATCAGGCCTTTCCCTAGCTTAATCATGAACATGGCACTTTCACCATCTCTTACAATAAGCAAGTTCCCATGCCTTACTGACCAGCTGAGAGATTTAAGGCTTCATGAAAATGCTTCTCAAACTATATTGTGCAATCTCCATTTCAACATGTTCTAAAAGATTTGATATACTCCCTCCCACCTTCATTTCACATATAGTTTACAAAGCCCATTGTTAATAAGCACATGCATAGAAGAAAAGCCTTTAGACTGAAATATGTTGAGTTTATTTCCTTCTTACAGGTCTTAATGATTAAGTGTTTCATTGAGTTTTGAGAATTATGACAGACGTTTAGTAGTGCCTTCTAAGATCCATCTTGTGGTTTTATACATTAGCTCAAAATAAAGCCTAAATATTCAGCTGCTAAATGCATTCTGTCCTAAATAATAGCACTGTTGCTCAAACATATGTCTAAAGCAAGCATTCATGGTTTGTCATGAAACATCACCGAGACCTAGATTACATCATTGAGGAATAATATATTGCTAGAAGGTATAAAGATAAACAGTAAATTTGTTCTTGTTAACTGTGCATGAAAAACAATTATTTATACTGAGTCAGTCCAACCTACTGCTATAAGTGCAGGGCACCCCGTCCCCTGCCATGCCATCACTAATCTGGAACAGACATCACACTGGGAAGCAACAGTTGTCCAGGACACTGGCTTGAGCAACCTGCAGCTAGCACACCTACCTCAACAGAAGGAAAGATGGATAGCGTGTAGTTACTTTTGCTTCCTTAAGAGATAAAATGTGGCTTCAGCTTGCAAGGGATTGTCAGTAAATACCTTGCACATAAAGGAATGTGACAGAGTCATTACACATCAATCCCCCCTCCCCCGATGGAAACACAGGTACATAAAATAACAACAGTAGACAAATTGCAGTATGGTGGGACCCTCTGTAGCCAGCCCCCATCCACTGAGTGAGAATGTGATACGCACTGGACAACCAATAGGCTTTCATTTGGGCATATACTGTCAAGGTTGCCTTCTTTAGCCATTTCTTTACAAATTGTTTTGTTATTTATGTTTCTCATTCTTTCAACGCAGCAATTCTTATTCATTTGTTCAGAGAGAAAAAAATTTTCTTTAAACTGCCAGTTGCGAGTGAAATGAAAAACACTGCACAATGAAAACATGCCGGACTATGAATGTGTTTACTGGTTACTTTATTGACAATACATAGAACCCAGTCTTGTCACAGCTCAATTGCATCCTTTCTGGCGGTTTCCAGGGAGACTGAAATTCCCAATGCTTTATCCAAGGTTAAATCTGCTTTTGACAAAGGTCTTTTACAAATGTTCATGAAATGTTTGTCAGCGTCTCAATCAGTCACTCTCAAAACTCACAATATTCTGAACCTCTTCATAGTTAATATTGCACTGTTTTCCTTTGTTTCTCTGTGGAGCCTATGCCATTTAGTGATTACGGAGTTTGTAAAATATGTCTAACATATTGAAAACAATTTAGATGTGGGCTTTTCTGACAGCACTAAACTGCACAATAAACCTGATGTTCTTACCTCATTGCATTACGTAATTTTTAAACCTTCTTTGCTGCTTCTGTGTAATTAATTTCTCAGTACAGGTATATTACTTTCAGATGGGTTGGGAGGGTGGCCTAATGGTTAAGGTGTTTGCCTTACAAACACAAGGTGCAGGGTTTGAGTCTCACAAGGGGTAATTGGCTAGGCTTAAAATGGCTCACAAGGGCAGTTAGCTTAGTACTAACCTATGAACCTATAACCTGATATAAGTGTATAGCCATCCTAACCTGCCATACTGTGATGCTATGCACATCAGTACATTGTCTGCAGCTATCTTATCATTATACAAGTTGTCATTTTAATCTAAAACCACTTACAACATTCAGAAATACTGTCTCCACATTTTGACTGCTTAAATGGCCACTGACAGAATTTGATTAATATTCTTTGAAAGTCTGCATATACTACATAATTCATTTTAGTAAATAAAGAGTTTACATGAGCAAAACATATTTCACACACTGTGGCCCTAACTATGTTACTAAGGAATGACTGCCTACTTGGAAAGCATTTTCACTGCCTTCAAACAACTGACATTGCATTCCCGTATTGCACAACTCTAATTTGCCAGCTTTTTATCAGCTTTATGTCATACTTACTAAAAACCTGTATGAGATTATCTTCAACCCCCTAGAGGGCAATTGTACTTTCATTCTTTTTGCATTTTCTTTCTGGCATTACCAAAATCTGCCTAAAACATGGTTTGTTCTCTTCACCAACATGTTCTCTCTGATTCTTGGTTATGTATGCACAAAACAGTACAAATAAGCATCTGGAAGATATCAGAGAAAGGATCCATGCTGTTTCTTGCTCTTCCTATGTTACAAAAGACACACATTTACACATCTACACTCATAGTTACTAGGCTATCAGCCCTAGGGCCTATACAAGCCTAGCCATAACAATTCCCTGGATATTTCTTCCCACAATATTTACTTCCCTGGACCCCTGTCTAGCAGGGTGACTGACATGGTCCCCAGGGTGAATTTCCTATCTCCTATCCAATTGTCAAGGTTCCTTTTGAAAAGAGCCAAGGAGGCACTCTGCTTGACATGTATGGGCAGTCTATTCCAGAGTATGGGGAGTCTCTGGGTCCGGAACCTATCCCTCCAGCATGTTTTGTTCATTGTGATGACAAGGTTTAGATCCCTGGAGCGTGTGGCTCTGAAAAGAAGAAGGGAAACACAAGTTCTGATGATATTTGAGCTCATGACCCCTGGTTTAGTAGACCAGTGCTCTAACCCCTGAGCTACAGATCCACACTCTTGTACATGCACACTAGTGCTAGTATATACTATACCGCCAGTCACTGGTTAGTTTTCAAGAAAGACATTTTACAATATCCTAATGCATCCAACTGTGTTTTAACACATTTAATCTGGTGTAGTTTTGTGAGACAGCTATGTATCAGTCCTAAAACAGTAACTGAGGCAGTTAGCCATGGTTTGAATAAACCATCTCATTTTTTATCATTCTGCCATCACTACATCCACCTCATATCTAGCACTAAGCATATGACTAGAACGTGAATATCTTTAACTCAAATGATGCAAAGTCTCTTTCAACACATAGTGCATTTAATATTCTAAGACTGCAGTGTGATGGAAGCACAGCACAGGCTCAAGTCAGTCAAGTGAAATCTCAGCTCAGTCCTCCAGTCGCGGTACTTTGTCAATAATGTCTTCATCTGACTTCATGCAAGCAAAATATGTATGTCGAGAAAGTGATACATTCCTGGGACTGGGGACTCAAACCTATGTCCTCAACACCAAACAATTGTTAAATATGCCTCTCCTTTTGACATTCACAGGCTAATGAGTACAGTGTAATGCATTCAAAACAAAAAGCATAAAACAAGTTGGTCTACACTTTGTAACATCATTAGTTTATAATGTGAGATCAGGTGATGGACCAACTGCTGGAAAATAACCAAATCATCAACATACTGCAGCATAATTTATCATTTAGCCAGTTCTGGGGGCAGTGCACTGTACAATGATTATGAAAATTTAAGACGTCCAGTTGTCCACTAAATTTATGAACACAGTGACAATGTTATATAAAAAGAGAAATAAAAATAAGACTATTTGAAATAGTTCATTATGTAACACCGATGAGGTACTCCTGGATAATGCAGTTTGGTGTAATAACACCATTTTAGGAGGTTAAAAGACTGTGTTTCAAACTGAGATTTGGCCAACCCCAAAAATGATGCTCTTATCCATTGTTTACATATGAAAGACTTCCAGGCATGCACAGCTCAAACACCATTACAATTTTCCAGCAGTGCCCTGTTCTCTGATATAATTAAAACACCCATACAGATCACATCAAACACATAGACCTTCATATGCTGAGGCTCTTAAACGTAACCTACCTAAAACAAAAAGGCCTCCTAAAAATTACTTAATAAACAAGTACCCTCAACAACCTCAAAAACACACAATTAGGCAGCACACAACATTAAACAATCATCAAAGAGTTATACTGATTCAGTTCAAAAGCCCATAAGGCAAACCTCCACACAATCCAATATCCTAGTCACAGGTTACCCCTTAGTGAGACAGAGTTGCACCACTCACCAGGCTGTGCAAGGAGAGTGTCATGTTCAGCTGACCACTAGGCACCACAGTACAAAAGTACTCAGGTCCTTGCACCACAACTACACATGTAAGACAGTCATGGTACATGTGGGTATAGTTGACTTGAGAAGTACCTCCCTGTAGGAAGACAGATATAATGGAGCTCTTAGAGTATGTGTGGTTAAAGCTGGTATGGACATAGCCTTGATCAGAATTCTACCATTACCAACAATGATTCCACAATATGAACAAAAACACTTTTGGTGTCATTCAAAACTGGATGTTCTCTCTCTCTCTATGCATATATAACTATAAAGACATATATCAGCCTGAATCAATATGTTACACAGTTCTAATTAAGAGACAATATTATGTAAGATCTTTACTAGCTTATTGAAAACAAGTACAGTCTCCTCAAGCATGGGAGAGGTCCAGTATAACTCCATTACACAAGAAAGGTGGTACATAATATGTCAGAAATTATACACAAATCAGTCTGACATAGATACTCAGGAAATGTTTTGAACACAATATCAAGGTATCACTGATTTATTAAATAATAATGACAGACAAAGTATAAGAAAAAATATAAATCACCATGGATTTGTTAGACATAGCCCTGTTTTAATAAACTTGGGTGAATTTTGTGACCTCATTACTGTGGCCATTGAACTACCTTTATTCTTGGATCTTGATAAGATATTTTATTCTTTTTCACAGTACAATCTATAATGCCTTCATTGCAAACACATTTAATTTCTACATAGTTCACTGGATTTAGACTGGCTTGTTAATAAAATACAAAATGAATTAGTTCAGAACAACACCTTATCCTTGCTGGGGTTCCTCGAGGATCTGTTATGAGATCACGTTCATTTAACCTAGTATTTGTGGTGGTTCTAAAGCATAAAAATTGTTGGATAAGCAAATACACAGATGAGTGCAAAAATTTGTTTCACTGTAGACTCAGAGAAGGATTTAGTTACCGTGAATAGCTATTTGAAGGCAAATGCTCGACTGCAATTTAATACAGGTAAGTGCAACTAATCTTTTTGGAAGATTAAATTTCCAAAAACCTATTACCCTTCAAGGTAAAATTTTAGAAGAACTACAAAAACATAATGATTTAAGACGTATAATTACATCTGAATATTAATTGAATAAGCATGTAACTGATGTCAAAAGAAAAAAAAAAAGCATGAGGTAGCTAGATTTAATGATGAAAAATATCTCACTAAAGCATAAGGAGAACTTAGTGAACCTGTACAAAAAACGTATATGGCTCATCACAGCATACAATAATACTTTTTGTACTTACACAGTTGGTCAGTAGAAAAAAAAGCTTGTATCAGTGCAATGGAAAGTCACTAAAATAAGTCAAACTAAGGGAGCTAAACTGCATGAAAAAAGGAATTACTATATGGTTGTAGGGGCATGAGCATGGAAAGCAATCTTTAAGTATAGTATAGTACATATTTATTTGCCTTTTTGCAAGCACTGTATCTACTCCAGCAAGTGGAAAGGTAATCATTTAATTTAAGGGTGTGTGTGCGTGTGGGGGGAAGAGGGGGTTATCATAAGAACTCTCAACAGTCTCTGATTTCGACTCGTACGCTAGTCAGTATCTAGTAAAATTTATAGTTTTATGGCAACTTGGTGACTGCAGCAAGTAAATAATCATTAAATGAATACTTCACAACTCTGCTCCACACTAATATGCAATAATAATCTCATATGAACACAATAAAATCTGAGGAGAATGACCAAGCCATACATAAATCTGCAGAACCCACTTGTCCATTTACTGACCAAATTAATGTGGTAAGTGCCTCTTTTCAAGAGAGGCACAAAAGCACAGTGCGGTTAACTAGCTTACTCTGAGCTGCAGGGTTTGCATAAAGAGTGATGGTATCAAACACAAGACTACAGGATGAAGCCTGTTTGAAATTCATAGCCTTAATCTTCTATTAAACAGACAATTAACTACCCTGAATTATACCCATAAATATTCTAACCACTGATATTAAAATGGCACATATTATTATTATTATTATTATTATTATTATACATTACCATATTAATCCTTTATCTTGAAAAGTAAGAAAAAGAGAGGTCAAATGGAAAAGCCTTTTTACACATCAGTTATTCAGCTCAAGCATTGATGCAGGAACATACTCCATTCACTAGCATTTCAAACCATCAATTTGTGTTGTTCAAGATGAAAATAAGTTCACTTCCTGCTCTTATACGACAGTGTGCTTGTCCTGTGTTATCTAATCCAATGTTTATTCAATGACAAAATTAATTTATACCAGAATTTAAAGTTAATAAGTGGGGATTTTGTTTTATAATGTTAATCTCTCTGTCGTGTACTAAAATGGCTAAGTTAATGAATTCTGAAAATGATGGACAGCTGTTTTTATTCAAGTGTATTGCAATATCTTTTCTAGCTGTTGTTAAAATATACTAAGAGGACAGTAATCCTTATTTCTACAAACATGAATCAGAGCATTATGCAACACAAGAAAAATCTGTTAATATAGATATATCCATCCATAATGACTTGGCAAATGACTGGAAGTATTTCCAAAATTCAGACACTAAATTAGTCACACAAAATATGTTCCCAGTCAGCCATTAGGTCCATGTTACATCTTCAACATTTATTGTTATTTATTTTACAAATGTGTCCTGTTTTATCAGTGGTACAAAATTTATACTTTTCCATGAGGATTTTTTTTTCAAAAGGGAGAGGAAAGAATTTAAGCTTCCAAACCTTAAATTTTTACCTTTCTGAGAAATATTAAAGTTAATAACCTTGGATAAAAATTTCCAAAATGGGTGTAAAGCAAGTTCAACAAAATTTATCAAAACTGCACGATAAAACAGAGTAATATACTATTTTGTAGATTAAATTAATGATATAGACTCAACGAGTTTAAGATATTTTTTTAAGTCATTAAGATAAATACCTTGTAACTTTGTGGGAATAAATCCTAACACTCTGAACAATAAACCAGTCATCACATTCTACTGTGCATTGTTTAATGATATCTTCAAAAGACCGATCATTTTGGCCTGGCTAAAATGACTGTATCAATAAACTAAACTATCCTCTCTCCATGTCACCATTTTAGCTTGATCATTTCTTTCAATAAAACCTGTAGTAATACAGAAGGGACACTAAAGAAAAAGGCAAACCTTTATGAGTAGGATGTTTATAAAGTTTTTGAATCATTTCAAAATGTTATTTATATACCTGGAATTTGTAGGGGTATAGATGCCATTCTGAAGATGGCTACAAATAACCACATTTATTGCCTAGCATTTTACACTTTGCTTGAAGCATTTTATTTTTATTTTTACTTTTTTTTTTGTTCTTATCTTTGCATAAATTTAAGGGAAGGCATTTTTATTTTAAAATTATAAGAGTTCACAATCAAGCAAACTATAACTTCAAAAACATAGGGCACTATTTCTTTTCAGTAATGTCTGACATATGTGTACCTTCATTTTCCAAAGTTCTAATGTGATTTTTAAAGGCATTTCTCAGTTTATTTGGACACTGAAGGCAAAATGTAAATTTTAATAAATCTCTAATGGCTGATAGGAAGCTATATAGAATCAACATTGCTGCGATATTCCTTATTTTAAAACAAAGCAAGTATATCCTGACAAGATGTAAGTTACCTTGTTAACAATAATTTTGTGGTGTGCAGAAAGTTAACAGAGACATCTTGTGGTTAACAGAAATGCTAGGTGGAGGGTGTTTTTTTTTTCTTTTTGCCTTTTAGAAAGAAGTAATCATATTCTAAGACCATGACACTTTTGAGAAACAAGAAGCTTCTGATCATCATAGCTGTATTCATCCATCCATCCATCCATTCATCCATCCTCAACCCCTTTTTCCTATTTTGTACATGGGGTTGGGGTGTCACTTCAACAATGACAATCACCTCGAGCCAAGGTTTACACTGCCAGGTGGCTAGCCCTGTCATGGTATTTCATCCGTACCACTCACTCGCACCTACAGCCAATTTAGAGTGTCCAATCCACCTATTGCATGTCTTTGGAATGTGGAAGGAAACTGGAGCACCTGGAGGAAACCCACACAACTACAGGGAGGACATAGAGACTCCACACAGAAGGCACCCCAGCTGAGAATCGAACCGGAGAACATCTTGCTGTGAGGTGACAAAACCAACCGCTGTACCACCACAGCTTCCCATTGCAGCTGTATATTCAATAGTAAAAAAAAAAAAAAGGTTAAAGAAGGACTACAAAACCAAGTTATAACAATACAAGCATAGTCACACTTTGAGGATGCCTGCTGTATGATATTTCTGCTGAAATGCTTGTGAAAAACAAATTCTATTCAATCTCTGTCAGGGTCTTTGTGAATTCTTACAATTCATGAGTTATCCATGGACCATGATTGGAGGGAAGGAGAACATTTTCCATCCCTCTATTTGGACTATGAGAGATGATAACAGTGAAGTTATATGCTCAAGCTCACAAAGTGGCACTCAAATCTTTTCTGACAAAGAAACAGATTTGTGTGAGTGCCTCTGCAGTTACTGAATGGAGATGAAGAGATCCTGATATTTACTCTGTGAAAAATAATTACTGTAAATAGTATTACACCAAATCATCAGTTGAAAGATTTATTGAACAATATATTGAACAATATCCAGATTTGTAGGCTAAAAGTGCATTTTTTATTTTACATTTGTTAACCGGGGGTGTCTGACTGAGCCGAAAAGGCCCTTTTCAGCAGAGGCCTGGGGAGAAAAGCACCACATAAAAAAAATTACAGATACATTTAGATATTTAAACATGATTAGACTGTGAATTGTTAAAAGGGTATGAGGTACATATTGGAGGTGGTGGAAAGTTACCTTCTTATCAAAGACAGCACAATCCGCAAGTCAAACTCCACTTGCGCAAACCGCACGCAAAGTCTCAACCTGGTCTATGACATTAATAGAACTTGTTGGCAGGATAGATTTGTGTCCCAGTTATAAGATTATGCTCAACAGGGTTTTAAGGTTGAAAGACTTAAAAACAGGATGTATGCAAGTGCAAAAATGCAAAATCTGCTTTTAAAGAACACTGTGACAATGTGTTTTCCTAATGGACAACAGGACATGTTTATGACACTGTTATCAGCATTGGCACAAGAACACATGTTCTTATACAAAGATCCAAATAGAATAAAGGATATTCACACCGTCAGAAAAGCTGGTCTCTTATAAATTCAGCAAAAATGTGACAAGACATTGTTAAACAAGGAAGCTGAAAAATAATATCATTAAGTCAGCAGTTTGCGTCAGCATCTGCAACAATCAGTATTGTTTCTATAGGATGAGCAATTCTCCAAAATAGAATACCAAGAGGAAATGTATATGTATGTGCATGACTAAAATTGTATATAAAGATCTGTATGAGTCCAGTTATGTTGGGGGTATTTGTAGAGACACATTTGTCTCGAGGTAAATGTTATATCTCTCACATCATCTGTACTATATGAGAAGTAAAGTGGAACAGTACTTTAAGCTGCAACATTAGTCCATTTGGTTTATTATAAAAAGTTATTTGTTACTGCTCTAAAGTTGATGCTGCAAAGTATATTCTCTCATCAGTGTAAATTCTGCAAGTTTCTGTATGCAACAAGACTGTGAATGCAACTATAACCAGACTTTGATTTCAGCAGAATCCAGCCAGCAAGACTGAGTGTCTTAGAAGACTTCAAATCCATCACAGTAAGCAGCACCATATAATTTTTCAATGGCAAGCTAGCCTGCATTTGAACCTAAAATCTGCATTCAAACACAGGGGAGTGATGGTAAGTCCTGCAGATGGTCACTTTAGTCAAACTGCAGTAACTAACATTTGTATGTATGTGTAAATCCTAAACAGAGGTATTCCAGTTTATGCATCTTGCAGCAGTAAAGTTTTTTAGACGTCTAAAATCCAGAGTGAGACTAGTTCAAGAAAGTTGCAGTGCCACAAATTCTCCAAGAAAAGGTGGATATCTACTTGGACAGCAATCCGCTGCCTGTTGTACTATACCAGCTTCTCAAGTGACTCTGAAAAATTTCTAGCTATCAGCAACAACAGCCTGATCACCTGTTTTCTTGCTAACTGGTATGACTTTCTGGGTCAGATTTTAGTGTGGATGCTATTGGACAGTTTGTATAGTATTAGACAGTTTGGATGTTATTAGACAGTATGGATATTATTTATAATTCATGCAGGAGTAAACCAAACTTTAGTAAATTGCAATGTTGGTATACACAGCACATTAGTAAATGTAAAACCTTATTAGGGCAGGTTGATAGCAAGGCATTATGCAAATGTATTACAATATTTGACTGTTATCTCAAAGAAAACCATGTGGGGTATAACAAATGTTTATTGTGTGCTTCAACAAAAACTGCATTTTGTGTATTATGCCATAAAAAAGTATTGCATCATATTGCTAAAAAATAGACTTTAAAGACAGATCTGTTCATGATAAAGAATTAACTAAGGGTAAAGTGTTTCTATTATATTCAAATGTTGGACAGTTATGTTCTGTCACCAGATGTAAAAGGTTTATTTCAGAGTTGCAACAACAGTCAAATCAGTTACTGATAAAACCTCTAGTACATTTTGTTACAAAAGAATGTAATAAACTTCTAAAAGACAGACACAATGAGTTCAGGAACCTTAGACAAGTTATACATACATCTTTTCAAAAGTGCATAGGAGTTTCAGATTCAACAGAACAGGCTCCTGAGACATATCAGGCAGACTATGAGGAAATTCTTCAACAGCAGTTGCAAGATAAATGAAATAAATTAGTTGAACTGACAGAGACTGGGAACTTCCTGCATACACAGCTAATCTGTGCAAAAGAAATATATTTTATAATATGTTTATGTTTTGAAAATGGTTAAATATACATGGTAGGATGGTAGGGACAAATCATTTTTAAATGTTTTACTTTCATTCAGTTAAAGCAAGACATTTATCAGTACTACAATAAAGTAGAGCATATGACTGTCATTCTTAGCATAATCAAAAGGTAAACAAAACAGTTATAGTGCATAAAATTAAATAAAAATAAATACAAGTAGTCACAAGACTGACATGCTTGTATAAAGATATACAGATACAAGACAGACATGCATGTATGTTATTTTCATCTAGAGTACATTTGTTTACAATGCACAAAAGCAAAAGGCAGACAACAGCAAATATAAATAACGTAAATATAAACATGTGCTAGTTAAGCTAATATCTTTTTTGTTTTTTTTTTACAAATTTTTTATAATTGTATAGCAACACCAAACAGTTAAAGTTCTGAATTTTAAAAAGAAAATCACAGATGGTATTAGTCAAACAGTCTTTGTAAAATTAATGGCAGGACAGTTAAATGAATTAAAAAAATGCTGAAATCCATGTAAGCTAATTGTAAAATAATTTCTATTTATGTAGTATAAATGCATAGTTATGCAAATCACAATCAAATTAAAGGAAAAATGCCAAAATAATTAACTATAGTTTATAGTTTGTGAGCTCAGACCTTCCTAGACTGAATGAATAGTTACAGGAAATGTTGGAAAAATAAGATAAACAACAAGACTGATTGCCAGACAAGTAGCTTGATTTTTTCTAAAGCATCATTGCTATTAAAATATAAGTGTTAAAATGTTTACATGCAGCACTATTTGGTAATTGTAATAAAATGTCACAATTGTGCATATATGTCACTGATAATCTGTTTGCAAGTAAATGTTAAAAGAAAAAAACCCCTCAGTTGCATCAAGTACAGCCAGCAAATGGTCTATAGTATACATACAGTTCAAATCAATTGTGCAGAAGGGTGTAAATGCCTACTAGTGGTAATAAACAGCATAAGCTTTATAAAAATTATCAAATCAGACAGGGGTCTATAGTTTGGTAGCCTAGTGGAGCAGATGTGTGGCCAAAGTATTGGGCTGGTGTACATTCTAAAGCAAATAAACAATACTGTAGTATACTACAGGGGGAGGGGCACTTTCTCAGTTTTACACTGACTGTATAAGCAGTACTGCACAAGGGTCTAAAATAAAGCTACAGGAAGAAATATCTCATTCCTTCTTGGCAATACTCTTTTTTTTGGGGGGAACAGGTATTGGTGCATAAGAAACACTGGTAAACAGATTAAATCTTAAAGTCCAAGATATTTTATGTTAGTTATTATTGTATTGTTTACTATTAAATTGTATTTACAACCTGTTAAACTGTAAAGCTATACAAGAGATGGTTTAAAAAACAAGAGATGGCTTAAAATTGCTTTATTACAGCTATACAAGAGAAAGTAAAGATATGTAAAAAACTGAACAAGATTGGTCACTATTTTTAATATGTTTTTGGCAAAACAATGTTGGTATAAAAAAACATGAATATTTTTAATTGTTGAGTATGAAGTTTAAAATAACAGGACATATGCCTTTGGTGCCAGTCCCACTACATATTTCTAAAGAGACATAAACATTTTCTAAGATTTTGCTTAATATTAATGTTATTAAATTTGTAAGATTAGACTAAATGTACTTTATTGTCTTTGTATGTACAAATGCAGAAGAATTCAGTACAAATGATAATCTTTGTATGTACAAATGCAAAAGAATTCAGTACAAATGAAATTAATGTCTAGTAATAAATATGTGTGAAAAAACATATTTAAAGAAAAAATGGGTCCAGGGTACCTACTAGATTGAAATGCATAAATAGCAAACAGTCTGTGTAAATACATACTGTATAGGATGCATTGTAATAAGTTCAAAAGTAATTTGTCAAGTTGTAATATCACTGGTTTTGCCTGAGTTAGAGAAACATTATATTAAAATATTGTACTCATACAGCTAATAGACTAATATGTACATATTCTTTAGTGTAAATATACTAAAATAAATGCTTTCAAATATTTATTATCTAAGCCCAGTTCAGTATTTTACCAAGGTGTTAATGGGCATTTCAGAGACATAAACACAATGTGATGGTTAAAATGGCATTAAAACTGTATATTTTCAGCAGTGTATAAATGCTTGCAGTAGCACATGGTTCTTCTCTCTTATAGTTAATTCAACAATTGCAAAGAGTTAATGAAACAGTAATAAGTCATAAATTAAATTCTGTGATTGCAAAAGAATAAATTAATCAAGTTAAACTAAAGCAGACACAGCTCATAATTGATAAAATATTTTCACAGAATGGTCTGCAAAAGAAAAATGTTTTAAAAACATTCAGTTTTGGTAGTAATACTTAATATCATTGTATTAACTATGTAAAATTGCATTTTGACTTGTATCAAAAGAAGACAAAAGATTTTGTTTCTTATCAAAAATACATATCAGTATAAAGTGTTTTGAATACATTAAAATAAAAGGAAGGAATTGTAAGATTATGCTCAACAGGGTTTTAAGGTTGAAAGTAATTTTTTTACAAATATGTAACATAAATAAGGTATAAAATAAAGCTTGCTTAAATGCAGAAACAGAGTTTAGTAATATGTGATCAGCATCCATACTAAATGACCGTGGCTTGGAAAATAAGGAATCTGCTGAATGGACATTATTTCCCTTACATACTTAAAAACAGGATGTATGCAAGTGCAAAAATGCAAAATCTGCTTTTAAAGAACACTGTGACAATGTGTTTTCCTAATGGACAACAGGACATGTTTATGACACTATCAGCATTGGCACAAGAACACATGTTCTTATACAAAGATCCAAATAAAATACAGGATGTCCACACTGTCAGAAAAGCTGGTCTCTTATAAATTCAGCAAAAATGTGACAAGACATTGTTAAACAAGGAAGCTGAAAAATAATATCATTAAGTCAGCAGTTTGCGTCAGCATCTGCAACAATCAGTATTGTTTCTACAGGATGAGCAATTCTCCAAAATAGAATACCAAGAGGAAATGTATATGTATGTGCATGACTAAAATTGTATATAAGGATCTGTCTGAATCCAGTTATGTTGGGGGTATTTGTAGAGACACATTTGTCTCGAGGTAAATGTTATATCTCTCACATCATCTGTACTATATGAGAAGTAAAGTGGAACAGTACTTTAAGCTGCAACATTAGTCCATTTGGTTTATTATAAAAAGTTATTTGTTACTGCTCTAAAGTTGATGCTGCAAAGTATATTCTCTCATCAGTGTATATTCTGCAAGTTTCTGTATGCAACAGACTGTGAATGCAACTATAACCAGACTTTGATTTCAGCAGAATCCAGCCAGCAAGACTGAGTGTCTTAGAAGACTTCAAATCCATCACAGTAAGCTCCATATAATTTTTCACCAGTGATTCCCCATCTGTGGAAAAGGATTTCCTCTACATGTCAAGCAAAGTACCTCACTAGCCCTCTTTAAGAGAAACTTGGATGACTGGATGGGAAACAAAAATATACCCCTGCAATTCCACCTGTGTCCCTGCTGGACAAGGAAAACAGGTGCTGCCTTTGTAGGAACGTGGGTGAAATTCTTGGCTAGGCTTATATGGGCCTCCAGGCCAATAGCCTAGTATCATCCTATGAACCTATGAACATTTCCAAAGAAGCAAGTCCCTGTATAAAACAAGCTCTCTATGAATTGGAAAAAGAGGATGTTACAGTTAAAGAGGCTTTAAAGTACAACAGACACATATGGCTGGTGAAGGAAAAGGATGGCTCAAGGTTAATGGTCACTGATTTGAGATTGGTTAGCAAACCTGTTCTCCTGTAGCTCATGTTGTTTCATGATATGATGGCAAAATTGCATGAATGTGCTAGAAAAATGACTGTCATTGATCTAGCTGATAGATATGTTGCTACACCCCCTCTCTCCAAATTGGATCATTTGTATGTGCAGATACAGTCGTACAGCGATAGGTTACAATTAACCAAGCACCGTAAACTTCTAAGAGACCACAGAGATTTTTTATTGGGCAACATCTTCATTTGGTCGAGACGCTCCAATCCAAATGAGGGAGAAGAACAGTTGCGTCATCATTCTATGTCCACTGAACGTACACTCACTACTGTAGAAGTGGGCACTCCCCTGGAGCCGACGACGGAGACGGATATACTCAGTAATAGTTCCGATGGAACCTTTGTTACACCTCCAAATGAATTACCAGCTTCAGCAATGAACTTGTTGATACAGACTCCTTTGCCTAATCAAGAGGCTAACCAGATTCAGATGGGATACCACCAGAAGGGAGCTAAACCTAAAACAGTGCACTTGGGCAAAGAGGTTTGTCGCCCTTTTTTTCCTCTCCCTGTAAAAACACAGAACCACCAGAGGGGTCGATTCAACAGTTGGGACAGGAAGAAGAGGAAGTTTTCAGAAGACAGTCCACAGCAGAGACGCCGAAGAAAACAGTAAAGACTTTATGTTTTAATTTGACTAATACTGTTTTACCTGACTCAGTTGTTAGTTTGTTAAATAGAGGGCTTACATTTATTCCCTCACAGGGAAGTAATTTGAATGAACTTTTTGTAGATCTTAGGATGTTCAGGAGAAGTTTGGCCTTGAAACTATACTTTAAAGATAAGAATAGTTTTAATACTAGTAACATTGGTATACTAGATGAATGTAAACTGAAAAGTGTCTTTTCACCTCCGCTGCCCATGCATGTTGAGTGTTTTATAAAATTATGTGAGGATGATTTATATGAATATTTTTATAATAATAATAACAGGAAATGTAAATATTTTAACATGAGTATGAAAGAGAAAGAATCTTTAGATTTTTTGTCTAGAACCAGTCCTTTGACCATTAGACCAGCAGATAAAGAGGGAGGGATTGTGCTTTTTGATACTAAGGATTATGTTGCCAGTATGTATACTATGCTCAATGATGCTAAAACTTATGCACCTATTACTATGAATAAGGTAAATGACATCCATAAAATTGTTGAAGACTCCTTGTTTGATATGCTCATGTGCCAACAAATTACTAAAGATTTATATACCTTTTTCCATAAAGATTTTGTATGGATTCCTTTGATAAAAGGGCTACCTAAAATGCATAAAGGCCTGACTCCACCACCAATGAGGCCAATTGTATCAGGTGATGGTTGGGCGACAGAAAACATTTCCGTTTATTTAGAAAAAGTCTTGCGACCAATTGTGGATAAGGTACCACATATTTTGAAGGACACGTACCATTTGCTAGACTCACTTGAGCAGTTAGAGGTCTATTTAGAGGAAGGTACTCATCTGTTAATCACTCTCGATGTAAAGAATCTATTGACATCTATCCCCAATGAGGTGGGGGTTCAGGCGATTAGAGAACTCATGTTGACTGATACTGATTTCAGCAATGACAGACAGATTCTTCTCTGTCAGTTGCTGGAGTTGGTTCTGTCATATAATGTGTTCTCATTTGGGACACAGCTATACCATCAGAAGTGGGGAGTAGCCATGGGCACTTCGTGTGCCAACACGTATGCCAACCTGGTGGTTTTTCACTGGGAGAAAGAATATTTGTTTGCCCACGAAATGTATAAGAAAATTATCGTCTACAAGAGATTTGTAAACGATATACTGATTGTATGGGAAGGAACTAGGATTGAGTTTGAAAGCTTCCTTGATTATTTAGAAACCACCAGTAACTTCCTGAGTTTCACCATGGAAGCTTCCCACACTGAGATTAACTTTTTAGATGTGAATTTAAGTATTCGAGCTGGTGAGCTAGTTTCCACATTATACAGGAAACCTTGTTGGAAAAATACGCTCCTAAGCTTTGATAGCATGCATCCCAGGCATGTCTTCCCTGGAATCATCAGGAGTCAATTTATCAGAATAGATAGGATGTGCAAAGATGAAGCTACAAAAAGTACAGTTTTGTACCTACCATAAATGTAGATGTCCGATAGGTATGCATCTGCAGTCATAACATATGGGTTGTCCTGCCTCAGGCAGCCCTTCGGTCGGCCGGATTCCAAAGTCTGGGTCTGGCTTCGGCTGATGTCGCATCTTCCCCGACGTCATAGCTGCTGGGGTATAAAGGCATCAGCCGACGCCATTTTCCTCAGTGTTTCTTGCCCCAGATGCCAGGTGCCCTCTAGGAAGGCTAAATTTGGATAAAAGTTGCAAATTCCAAACAGAATAAAACAATATATATATAAATATATGTATACATGCAAACAAATACACCATTATAGATTCCCCCAGCTAGCTGAAAGAGGGGTAAGCACCCTAGGAATACCACAGAGGGGAAGGCGGGTGGGTAATCCTGACTGCAGATGCATACCTATCGGACATCTACATTTATGGTAGGTACAAAACTGTACTATGTCCTTCAAGGATGCATCTGCAGTCATAACATATGGGTAGAATACCATAGCCAAACTGGGGGAGGAGGTACTAAGATAAGGATGGTGTAGTTATGATCCCTTGTAAAATTGCAGTTGCAAAACCTGCTCGGGATCTGGAGTATAAAGGTAGATTGTAATGCTTGGCAAATGTATGCACGGAGCTCCAAGTAGCAGCTTCTAAAATGTCCTTGGTAGCCACCCGTCGTAGGAAAGCTGTAGTGGTGGCTGTGGCTCTTGTGGAGTGAAGCCTGATATTTTCAGGAGCTGTCTTTCCATGAAAAGAATAGCAGAAACGAATGCAATTTCCTATCCATTTAGAGATTGTCTGTTTGGAAATTGCTTTTCCTTGCACTCCAGTTGCATATGCTACTAGAAGTTGGTCAGTTTTTCTGCTGGTCTTAGTTCTGTCCAAATAGTAGCGCAGTTGTCTGTGTACATCCAAGGTGTGCAGTAGTTTTTCCCCCCTGTTCTGTGGGTTAGGGAAGAACGTAGGCAAATGAATAGCTTAGTTCAAGGATACCCTGGATACCACCTTTGGCATGAAAGTGGGATTGGTTCTCAGAGACACTCTGTCCTGGTGAAAAATAAGGAAAGGCTGCACTGCCATCAGTGCCTGTAACTTGGATACTCTTCTTGCTGAAGTGATTGCTAGAAGGAAAGCAGTTTTCCAAGATAAGAACTGTAAGTCTGCTGATGCTGCTGGTTCAAAAGGAGGTAGTGTTAATTTTTCCAGCACAAAGTTGAGATCCCACGCAGGAAGAGGGGGTTTTCTTGGAGGTTTTACATTTTTGATCCCTCTTAAAAATTGTCTGAGGAGAGGGTGAGAGAAGGTAGGAGGATCCATGTTGTATTCTGCTGAAATTGCTGATGCATGAATCTTAATGGAGGAATAGGACAGGCCATTGTGGTACAGTTCTGCTAAGTATTCTAGGATGTGTGCTATGTTTGCCAGTGTGACATTTGTACTCTTTGAAGCGCTCCAAATGAGGAATCTCTTCCATTTGGCTGAGTATGTCTTTCTTGTGGAGGGTCTACGGGCCTCCAGGATTATGTCCTTGACCCTCTGAGATAAGACAGTTTGGTTTTGTTTTAGGCAATTTTCCAGGCAGTCAGCTGCAGTGTTTTCAAGTTTGGATGCAGTGTCTTGAAGTTGTTCTGCATTAGAAGTAAAGGCCATAGGGGTAGAGGCCATGGCTTCGTCTGAGACATGCTAGTAGCGGATACCAGTGTTGCCTTGGCCAGTCCGGAGCTATCAGTATCACCTTTGATTGCTCCTCTCTGATCTTCAGTAGTACTCTGTACATCAATGGGAGTGGTGGAAAAGCATACACTGTTAGGGCATTCCAGTTGAAAGAGAGGGAGTCCACCTTCCAAGCTTGTGGGTGGTATACTCTTGAGCAGAATTTCCTTAGTTGATTGTTGAGTGGAGAGGCGAACAGGTCTATCTCTGGCATTCCCCATTTGTTTGTTATGATTTTGAACATGTCTGGATGCAGCATCCATTTGTGAGCATCCGTGGTAGTTCTGCTTAAGCTGTCTGCTAGTGAATTCTCTTTTCCTGGAACGAAATTGGCCTGCAGCTGTATGTTGAGATTCAGGGCTAGGTTCCACAGATCCATTGCCATTGCCATCCAGCATAGAGGGTAGGAGTGCGTGCCTCCCTGTTTGTTTATGTACCACATGACTGTGGTATTGTCTGTCCTTATCAGCAGATAACCTTGCTGGAGGAATGATTTGAATGCCTCGATTGCATGCTTCACTGCCAGCATCTCCTTTAGGTTTATGTGCAAATTTAGCTTGTCTGGAGTCCATAGGCCTTGGATGCACTTGTCTTGTATGTGTGCTCCCCATCCTAGGTCTGAGGCGTCCTTGGTGATGGTTTGCCTTGGTTGTGGTTTGTTGAAAGGCAGCCCTCTGTTGGACTGGCAGGCCTGAGCCCACCACAGGAATTCCTTTTTCAGGCATGGAATGATTGGAATCATGGTTTCAAGACTGTGCCTGTGTTGAGACCATACATTCCTTAGGTACCATTGTAATTTCCTCATGTGCAGCCTGGCATGTGGGATCAAGATTATGCAAGATGCCATGTAACCCAGGGCCTGCAGGACTTTCCTTTCTTGGTAAAGTGTGGAAATGAAACCTGTAGCCTTTGTCTATTGTTTGCAATATCCATTTGTCTTTTGTAATGCAATGCCAGGTTTTTGAGAATAAAGCCAATTTTCCGCCCAAGGGTGCTTCCAGCTGTTCTCTTGTAGGCGGAATCAGAGTCAAGTCATTGTGTTTGTCCTGTGGAAGTGGTTGTAGTTGCAGCTGTGGCAGTACTCCTTTGGTTGGCAGGTTGCCACTGGCGACCCCTGTAGGCACCTTTTGATTGACCTCTGCCTCTTGGGCATCTATTCCTGCCCCTCTGTGCTTTGGAGGTGTCTGGAAAGGACCAATTCTTTGGAGGCCAGTTTCTGCTGAACCTCGGAGGTTGGACCTGCAAAAATTCCTTAACTGTTTGCACAAATTTTGCTTTTTCTTCCACTTTCTTTAGAATCTCCTGTGCAGGGGAGCCAAATAAACTTTATTTCTCCATTTGAGCATCTAGGAGTTTAGCCTTGACATGGTCCGGCAAGGATTGCTCTTTTAGCCAGGCATGTCTATGAATTACTGCCCCAGTCATAGCTGATCTAAATGAAGCTTCCAGTGCATCATAGCCACATTTTAAGAAGTGGTTACTGACCTGCTGAGAATTGTGTACCAAATCTTGAAGGGCCTTACGGTCTAAAGGTTCAGGAGAAGAAAGCTTTTTATTCAGCTGATCTAGCAAATATTCCTGGTACTGTATCATATGGAATTGACAGTTTAAAGCCCTGGCAGAAAGAGTAGCAGAGGTGTAAACCTTTTTTCCCCATCTCTCTAATGCTCTTGACTCCCTTTCAGAGGGTAGTGGGTTTTTAGCAGTGGCAGCTGCAACACCTTTCGGGCCCTGAGAAATAGTTTCTGGGTCTGCAGCATGGGCTTTATACAAGTGGAAGTGGGAATCAGGAACCCTGTAGTATCTGTCAGGTTTGGCAGGGGCCAGGGGAAGTGAGTCAGGGGCAGAGCTGACATCATTATATGCATCATCAACTACAGTTAGCACAGGTGGTATGGCTAAAGGCCTGTGCTGTGGCAAGTGTAAGAAAGTCCTTAGTCTTTTTCTAGAATCAGAGAAATCTTGACCCTGCCATTGAAAGTGTTCCCTCATAGAGTGTAAAGTTTCCCCAAATGAAAATTCCTCTGGAGGGGAAGCAGAAGGGATAGAGTTGTCTGCATCAGAATCCTCATAAGGTGAGTATGGCCCTTCCTGATGGTCTAACAAATCAGATCCATCGGAGGAGTAATCAGAGGACAGAGGTTCAGGGGGTTCAGTCCTGGGCCTTTTGTCAGGAGGAGGATGGGAGGCCCTGTCTGGGTGAGGTTGGGAACCTCTAATCAGGGAAATAAGGTCCTCAGCAAGACTGAGCATCTGGGAACTTGAGGAAGGCCTCTGAGAGGTAGATTTTGCAGGCAATGCTTTAGCAATTTTAGCTGCTTTAGCCCTGGAGAAAGCCTTAGTAGACATAGAAGCAGGGGGCCTAGCTGTCCCACGTGCAGGAGTGGAAATTTCCAAAGGAATAGTGTCAGACAAATCTTGTGCACTTGCTTCTTCGGTAGGGATTTCTGTAGCCGACTCGGCCGGGGCCTCGCTGGCCACGGTTGTCGGAGGTATGTTTCCGGCGGAAGGAAGAACCGAGGCCTCGGTTTCAGCCAAAACCGAGACACTCCCGGTTGGCCTAACCGCGGTTTCAGCCGAAACTGCGGGCCGCGAGTGTCGGTCCTTTTCCTTGCGTTTTTTGGCTAAATGCATAGTCGGAGTCTCCGACGGCATTTTATTTGCAAAAGCGGAGCCAAAAAACTCTTCCGCAAACTCCGACCGACGTCTAAGAGTCCGTCGGTTGAAGGAGGCACAGGCTAAACAAGCTGATACATCGTGGTCTGGGCCTAAGCAAGGAAGGCAGTAGGAATGGAAATCCTTATGAGGTATTTGTTTCCCACAAGTTAAACAATTATTTACTTTGTCTGACATCGGCTGAGGCAAGAAAGAGTCCCCAACGGGGTACTTAGCTTTTTAGAAGTTTTCGGTAGCTGAATCTCTGGATCTGACCGACCGGCACTTGCGAACAGCTTCTGCTTCGGGCACCATGCGGCAAGAAAGACTGAGGAAAATGGCGTCGGCTGATGCCTTTATACCCCAGCAGCTATGACGTCGGGGAAGATGCGACATCAGCCGAAGCCAGACCCAGACTTTGGAATCCGCCGACCGAAGGGCTGCCTGAGGCAGGACAACCCATATGTTATAACTGCAGATGCATCCTTGAAGGACATCTAGAACAAATTGACCTTATGGAAGAATTATTTGTAGAAAGGGGCTATAAGAGGAGGATGGTTAAGGAAATAAGGTCAGATATCTTCCATCAGTCTCAGGAATGCCACCCTTTAAACAGGGTGAGATCTAAGATTGCTCATTGAAGCTATATACCTAGTGACAGAGTTAGGTTAACCATCACTTACACTAATGATTATATAGCTATAAGGAATATCATACAGAACAATTGGAAAGTATTAATAGTTGACCAGTGTACCCTACAATTAGTAGGTAATAAACCAAGTTTTGCCTATCGTAATCACAGGAATTTGAAAAGACTGCTATGTGATAGTTATAAACCTGAAAAAGTGATAGATTCAGTTAGAGTGGGGGTACAAGATACCTACCCATGTACACGTTGTAGCACATGTAAGTACATAAGTAAAGATCAAGAGTTTGTTCACCCCACACTCAACTATATATTTGCACCGAGGTTCTATGCCACTTGTGAAACCCAAAATTTGATTTATCTTGCTACCTGTGACACATGTCCAGCTTTTTATGTAGGGTTAACCAAGAGACAACTTAAGAAGAGAGTGCATAATCATATATATGATATTCGACAGAAGAAGGATCAAAATGCTCTAGCTAAGCATATCATAGCCTTTCAAGATCATACCTTTAGCTTTAGAGTACTTCAGGTAGTGGCAAAGAGTGAGAGAGGAGGGGACCATGTGAATACCCTAGAGAAGGTTGAACTGGAGTGGATCTTCAAATTAAGAGCACACATGCCTCCTGGTTTGAATCTATATGTTTCACTCAAACCTATGTTAAGGTCTAGAAAGTAAATATGTTTTAGCTATGTCTATGGTTCAGATAGAATGGTTATTTACATAAAGTGTATATCAATATCTGTAAATGTTTATGGATGTTTACACATATAAAAATAGTTTATTTATCATTCGTCATATTATGTAAACTAATAGAATGCATATATAAAAAAAATAAAAAAAAATGTTGATGTCTTATTAAAGTTAATCATATCAGGTTCTATATTATATTTATATTTATTTTAACATATTTTATCAAGTTAAGGATGTGTTTTTATATATTAAATGCAGGGGTCGATTGATATTGCTTGTTTTAAATGCAATTTAGATAGGAAACAAGAGTATTTAATGTTAGAAACAGTAATTTTATGAACATACATTGTAGATAAGTTTTTTATATATATATTTATTATATACTTTATTTTCTCATAATTGTTTATATATTTTACAAGTATTAGTTGATATTAGAGTATTTAATAGGTAAAAGAAGTTATTTTCACCTTTAAGTAGACTTATATAGGTTATGTTTTATGTTATAGATCAGTTGGTTTTATGGGCAATACATTTTAACCTATATATTTTAGCCCATACTTTATTTTATATTCTATGTATTGTTCTATTGCTTGTATATACCTTTAAAGCAGTATTAAGATAGACAGAGCTCTTGTTAAATTGATAAATTGATTAATTAGTTTTATTATAGTTGTATTTAAATGGATGGATTTCATTCTAAAATTGATCTGAAGAAGCGTACGTTGCAGTACGCGAAAGCGCTTATCCTGCACTTTATTCCTAAATAAATCGTTTTGGTTGGATATTATGATTTATGATTTTTGATTGAATATTCTATCTGCTTCGTGGTGAGTCCCACAGTGTTCGTCTACAGACATACATACATACATACACCCCCTCTCTGTTGAGTCAGCAAAAAGATTTGCCTTTATGTTTGATAGTCAATACTATCTCATGACCAGACTTCCTCAGAGGTTCCATTCTTCACCTATACATTTTCAGCAGGCACTAAGCAAAGCAACAGAACTATTAAATATAAGGATATGGTTACTTAATATACTGATTTGCTGATTCAGACTGAGATAGAACACCTTAAGATATTGTTTGTGTTTTGTTCTGCCTTACAAAACTGCAGGATTTAAAATCAACTTATATAAGGCATAGTTAATGCAAAGACAGATATAGTTTGTGGGGGGGACATATCAATATCAGTTAAAACTATTCCACAGCAAGTAAATTCATACCATTCAAAAGGCCTGTCCCTGAGACTATTATTAATTTGTGGAAATGTCTTTACCTTACTAATTCCTGGTACAAAATGTATGGAAAGCTGTGCTGAAAATGTACAACGTCTCTATGACCTCTTAAAATGAAATGTACAAAATGATGCAGTGTTATGGATGACAGATTTATAACAAGCTTTTCTGTAGATAAAATATTTATTCTGTACAATTGTGAGTCTTGTCCTTCTCAGGGTAACACAACAGTTTACATGCAAGTGGCAGTGGATGATATTAGTATTTGTGTCGTTACAGCAATGGCTCCATATTTGGTACAAGCCATGGAGGTTTCTATGTACTCTGTTGGATTTATTATAGCAATGTTGACACCAGTTAAGAAAAGATTTGCTGAAAGCATTAAACATCACTTAGACGTACACTGGGGGATGACACAAACTAGACATTTAGTAGAATTTGGAAAGCTTAGTTTTTAAACTCCTCATCAGACCCTTAATGGTTTGTTACACAGCCTAAGACAAGAACTGAGTCCAACCAGATTTTCTTAGTGGCTATTAAATTTCAAAGAAAGAAATGTTCATGTTGAGGTGGGCTTAAACATCACTTGTACAACTAGTTCAGTATGATGGGCATCTACGTGATTTCCATAATTTTTGGATTCCTTGCCTTTCTTCTATTTCAAATCTGACCATCAGGAAGAAGTTGAAAATAATTTTGTACATAATGCCAAATTATGTACAAGATTTGTATGCAGTTCTACTATTGTAATAGACAGGAATCAGTTCACCATGTCCGACTTCCTGGGTGTGTGTCTGCACACAGGGCAGAATTAAAGCATAATTATATATGCATAACCATTCTGGTCATCCTGCTAACATATGTAGTTCATACAAATTACTCTCATTAAACTGTCACTTAAATTCATAGCAGAAAAGGGGATTTGTTGGCTTTAACAATAAACCATTGCAACATGCTGCTGCATTACAAGAACTGATGCAAAGGGGAAAGACCCCCTAGGGAAATGGTCTTTCTGTAAAATAAAAGTGTATTAGAAAACAGAAGATGATGTTTTTCTCCTTACTAATAACAGGGCTGACAAGGAAGCAAACCTAGCAACTGTACCTGGAAAACTGCAAGAGGAACATTTATTTAGTGCTTACAACAAGTTCTGAACAAGTGCTGAGCACGAATAAGCAAATTCAAGTGCTGAAACTAAGAATCTGTATCTGAACTAGACTAGTTACAGGAAAGAAACAAGTGCAAATATGGGCTTTTAAATCAGAAAGTTGAGAGAGAGATGGAAAAATTGCCCAAATGGCCAATAACTACAATTTCTGGCCCAGAAACCACTCTGTGATAGACAGGTTACCATGTGCTTACCACTCCCACTGATAAGCTAGCAGGCTTCCCTCCAACACAGACAGGCTTGGGGGGCTCAGAAGTTTACAAACAGTCCTGGATATAGCAAATCTGTATGTGGACTAGACTAGTTACAGGAAAGGCAGGAAACAAGCGTAAATTATTTATTTCTTTATTCATGTTTGGACTGGGTTAATCCCACCAGGCAAGCTATTTCCATGAGAGATCCGAGGTGATATTCATACTGACATGTATCTTCACTAGTTTTATATAAGATTCTGAGGAAACCAAATTTTTCCAAAATTTAAATGAATAATGTAAAAATAAAGAAGCAAAAGCTTTTCAGCCACTGAGTCTAACAATTGCTAATTCCTTTCTGTTATACATGGCATAGTCTGTGGGTCTAACATCAGATTATCGAGTTTATAGATACTCAAAATTCATAAGGTCAAGACCACAGGATTGAGTTTCAAAAAACTTAAACATCAAAAAAAAAAAAAAAAAAAGCACAAAAATCTCCTTTTCTTACATTTTTGCAGGAGGGCAAGCCCCCTCCTCCCCCCCCTGCAACTTATATATACCAACTCCAAGATTGCACTACACTGAGGAAAAAGGTAAATTTCCTGATCTGCACTGTACCACAATCTCCTTTCAAAAGCTTTTGAGTTTTCAAAAACCTGATCATATGGTCTCGACCAGATGAATTTCAAGTTTCTGAAAACTCAGTCGACTGATATCGACCCTAATATGTTACTATTAAAGTTATTTTAATGTTATCTTATGGATATCGGTTAATTATAATGCCATATTGTTCTTTAACTGCCACGGGCATAAATATTTTGATTCTCTCCATAAGTATGGACTAAATATCTTCTAACCCCAATTTAATAAAGCTATGGGCCTGTAAGAAGAGCTTAAATAAGTGTTTTGTCTTGTTTAAATATGGGTATAGTTGAAGTATATTTTAGGGATGAAGGAACTTTATTACTTATTATATATTCATTAGGTTTATAGAGTGGAAGTAAGCAATGTGGCAAATGAAATTAAATGCAGTCAAACCCCCAGGTTTGAATGAGATTATAAATATTAAATGTTTTTAAGTAACAAAAGGTTGAAAGTAAATTAAAGTATGTTTGATTTTTTTTAGTTTATTAGTGTGTTTTTAAATGTCTGCTGGACACGGTGGTGCAGCGGTTAGCATTGCCGCCTCACAGCAAGAGGTTCTCTGGTTTGATTCTTGGCTGGGGTGCCTTCTGTGTGGAGTCTGCATGTCCTCCCTGTGGTCGCGTGGGTTTCCTTCGGGTGCTCTGGTTTCCTCCCACATCCCAAAGACATGCAGTAGGTGGATTGGACACTCTAAATTGGCTCTAGGTGTTGAGTGTGTGCGTGTGTGCCTTCTGTGGAAGGTTGGACACCGGGCTGGCAACTCGACACTGTAAACCTCCACTGCCAATCATGAGCAGACAGATGATCTGCTGTGGCGACCCCCTAACCGGGAAAAGCCGAAAAAAGAAGAAGAATGTTTTTAAAGTAGCTTGTAAAGTAGGCATGGTTTTAAGTAAAATTGCACTTTAAGATTGATTTGTACTTTGATTAAATAATTATGTTGAATTTAATTGTTTAATGAATGGTGATGTATAAAAGTGTGTCATTATTGAGTTTTAGTTGTTCTGAAGAAGTCTTTTGATGAAAGTGGAGAATAAACTTTTTACCGCTAATCCAGTCAGTGGTCATTGGTCTTACTAGTCTTTTGGTGAATTTTCTACTTAACTATATTATTTAACTGAACATTAGTAAATATTTTACACAGGCAAGGTTTAAGTCTTTAGAATGGATAATTCTGGTGCTGTTTGTTTTGAGATATGCAGAAGGTCCATGTCTTATCAGAGTGGGGTCTGAACATGCCTTGTATCCCAGGCATAGATCGTCCCTCAACAGCCTGTAGGAGAAAGAATACAGGAATAGGGCCTTGAAGGAGTCTGCACAGGACATGTGACTTACACCCTGTATTGTTTTAGTGAGGAACCTCTGTGGACATTCCAATTGTTGAATATGTCTGGTTAGGTACATACCAAAGAGGGCACTGTACTCAATGATAAGTCTGATGAATGCCGAATACAGTGGAACAATGACTTCCTTGAACCTAGTTGCAATACCTTGTTTATAAGTTGTAAAACACAGAATGATTTCCTCACTACTGTAGACATATGATGGTCACAGGCTAGATTACTGTCTATGTGTGTCCCCAAGGCCCTGACTACAGGGTCAACTTTTAGGGGTGTGTTGTCAATATGATAGTTACCGGGGAGGATTACTTCCCAGGGTCTATATTAGTTCGCCAAAAAACCTTTAACGAATACAGCTTCGTCAACCTTTTTTCAGCGAAATTCACTTCCATGATTTGCTGAATACTTAAAGGGCAAACATATACTTGTCCCGCAACCCAATGGACCAAAATCTAGCTAATCCAAACCCACCCATGTGGGGAGCTGTGCCCCCCCCCCCACACAGACACACAATTAAATATACCAATTCCGAAATCGCACTACAGTGGAGAAAGGGCAAAGTTGTGTAGTTGGCCAACTACATCTTTGCCCTCTAAGCATTCAGTGAATCGAGGAAGTGAATTTCGCTGAATACGGATCAACGATAAGCATTCACTGGAAAGGTTTTTCAGAGAACTGATATAGATCCAACTTCCCAAAGGATACTATTATGCATATCTTGGCATTTAGTTTTAGTCCATGGCTCTGACACCAGTTGTTTGTCTGTGTCAGCCCTTCCTGCAGAACATTTGTGTCTGTGGGAGGTTTCAATGACAGCTTCTAATTTGCAGTCATCTGCAAATTTAGTTAGCTAGAGGCCATTGACATTGGCCTTGACTTCAGAGATGTAAATGCCAAAAAGGAGTGGTCCCAGGACCGATCCCTGATGAGTTTTTTGTTTAGACTTCTAGCACTGAGCAGTAATACCTTTAGGTTTTCTTGGTTTTGATTTCCGATGTCAGAAGTACTTTCAGCTTGGCATTGCTAAAAAAGGGGACTATAGGGGAGAGCAAAGTCTTAGCTAATATTTGAAAGGCTTAGAGGAGAGAGGTGCAGACCATCCCTTGCAAAACAACATGGTCTGTTGCCCATCTCCTCCCATGCTGACAAATATTGCACCCGCTTAGAATGACACCAGAAACTAAGGCAATTATTAAAGTCAGTCATCTTTTGTTCATATTGTGGCATCCTCCTATACATTCATAACAACATGAACACCTTTCTGAAAAAGTATATAAGGCAATCCAGCCCACATTTAAAAGCCTTAATAGCAATAGCCTGCAAATGCACTTACTTATCAAACCACACTATAACACAATGTTCAGACATTGTAATATAATACCTCCGGCTATAACCTTAGTATAATGTGTAAATCTAATTAATTAAAGATCTTCTTCTTCTTCTTTTGGCTTTTTCCCGGTTAAGGGTCGCCACAGTGGATCACCCGTCTGCTCATGATTGGCAGTGGAGTTTTACAGTGTCGAGTTGCCAGCCCGGCGCCCAAACTTCCACAGAAGGCACACACACGCACACACTCACACCTAGGGCCAATTTAGTGTGTCCAATCCACCTACAGCATGCCTTTGGGATGTGGGAGGAAACCGGAGCACCCGGAGGAAACCCACGCGACCACAGGGAGGACATGCAGACTCCACACAGAAGGCACCCCAGCCGAGGATCGAACCAAAGAACCTCTTGCTGTGAGGTGGCAACGCTAACCCCTGCAACAACATGGCCGCCCTCAATTAATTAAATAAAGATATGAACAACAAATAGGACAGTTATCAAAATATCGTTCTCTACCATCTTGTGTTCTTTGTTTTATAATTTAGAAACCTGGTTCCACTTCTTCTCCACTGTATATTGCTGTATCACCAGAAATGAATAATAAGAAAGCTAAAATAGAGTCCCATCCCATAAGTACCAAAATATGACTTAAAATTATCTGATCTAGTAAATAAATCTATCATCCACCAATTTATTAGCCCTGTGTAACAAGTTACCCGTCTTTCTATTTCACAAGGTATGATGTATCAAGTTAGATAAATATTGTCACCAATAACATCAGAAACATTTTACCAGGCAGAAATTGTGATTTTACAAACTTCTACAGATAAGATTTCACAGTCTGCTTATTACCATTCCTATGAAGTCAAATAAATGTCCCAGTTTCTTTAAATTATACAAAAGCTAGCTCACTAGTGACCTCATAAGAGCTACCAATATTTTCTTAACCATTAAAAGAACCAAAGGTAACCACACCCCTCCCAACCAAATGCCATGTTCACTTTTCAGTCTTCCAATTCCTGAGACCACTATTACCCTACTGATAATACTTCAGTTTTATAATAATGTCTTAGTCCTGCCCCATCAAGCTAATCAGCTTCACTCTAATAACATCTATACAGCCTATGGAAAAGTTGAGATCCCACTGATATCCTCAGCATATCATCTTTTCAGCGACAAAGCACATAAGCATAAGCAAAATTACTTAAACTGATAATCTTAAATCATAAAATAATCTGTTAAGAAACACAAGGCTTCTTAACAGCACTGGGTAAAAGTTGTGAAACTAACACTAAGTAAAAGACGTCTCTGGTGCCACATTGCCAACAGACGTTATGTATTTCTCCAACTTTGGTAAAGCTTTTAAGATAGTGATTCATACCTGTGTCAAGGCACTGTGATCTGTGGTGCTGTGTAAATGCCCTGATAATCACTCGGATGTTTCCATTTATCAACAGCATAACATGAGTCAGAATTTCTCTAATAATGCATGGATATCTACTAGTGCAATGGTATATTAAAAAAATCAGCCAGTTAAATTACTCGTATAATATTTGTATAAGACAATGTCAAGGATGCAGTACAATGGCAACCCGAAAGATAGCACTGACATTCCTCACGTTAAAAAAAATGACTAGCCCTTCAGCACTGACGAGTGGTCTCTCCGATCTAAGCAGGTTACCTAACAGAACCAAAGAAAAAACTAATGAATCAGCTTCTGTTCCCATTAAGTTCAAAAACAGAAGTGCAAAGGGCAAAGGGTACTGTGCAGACAGCCAGGGTAACTGAGGAGAGGTAGAGTACTGTGCTTAGTGAGAGCAGTAAGATAAGTAAAACCACTTCATATCTTCTTTTTTTCAATAGTACAGGCACCCTGCATCATTAGTTATTAACATTAAACCTCTCAGCACATAAACTGGTAGCAACATGAAACAAATCACACGCCAATTTGCATAGCATTCATGGTAATGATGACACAAAAATCTCAAAAAAAAATCACAATTTTCTCACTGCTGTGCTATTCTGAAAAGGGCTAAATAACAAGAGAGACAGTCATACATAACAGTTTGTAAACCATGCAATAAAGACACACAAACCAAAACTATTTATTGGAACTACTAGCTTACCTTATTAATTCCAAAGGAAGAAAACATTAAGTATATCTAGAAATATGAATAAACCAAGTGGCATATCAACTATATAATCAATGACTATGATAAATGATGACACTGTAATATTAATTACTCCTAATTGATGCTTTCTTAATTGTTGTTAATACTAGTTGTTGCATTAGTAGATTTAGATTTTTTTTAGATACAATAAAAGATTTCCAACTAACTTTTCTTGTACAACTCATTAAATAGAGAGCAACGGTCTTTATGTTGTCATTTGTAATGGCTTTTACAAATGGACAGCAAGCTTTAATTTTCTCAAGAGCTTTTTGGGGAAAAGTAATTGTCAAGCCAGAGGGTGTTATTACCCACTTTGGCAGGGGAATTTGGCCAAGCAGTTTATAAGGTAAGTTATTTGTTTACATAGGTAACATTTATGAACCTTGGTGGAACATTTGGTTAAGAGAATGTTTCATCGGTAAGTCCTTCCTTACATTTCCTACCTTTGGGTGCCAAATACTTAGAACAGTATGTTAGTGTTACCCTCCATTTGTTCATGGGCACCACAGATCCTTATATTATTTCCTCTCTCTCTTTGGTTTCAAAGTCATCCAGTAAAACAATAGCCGTGTTTTCTGATTCAGAAGAAATTCAATTTCATTTTTCTTTTCTTTTATCATCTTTGTCAAAAAGTGAATCCTTAATGTCTTACTAAATCCCCTACTGTTGTATCATAGATTCTAATGTCAAGTCTATTTATAACAGTTACCTTGTATGAATTCCATTTTAGTAGTAAACTAGTCCAGTTTTCATGGATAAGGCATCTGACGAGGTGAGGTCTTGTATATTGCGTTTCAAAGAACTACACATTTATTGAATTAACACTTAAAACATAGGAGAACATATATTCATATAAAAACATGTATTAACATGTTCCTAGTTGGTTACAAATATTATACATCACATATATTTATTTGTCTTTTCTATAACTATCAGTCCAACATTGCATGCTCATTTCCTGCCATCCCTTAAACCTCACTTCTCCTCCAAAACATTACTCTGCATGTATTGTTCCCACAATGTCATTTTTGTCCAAGTAATTTGCTCCCACCAGTTTCTAAAGATTCCACTTCCAGTTCCTTTACCACTCTTAGAATATTCAACACTTCAAATACAGTTGGTTTACAATTTATTTTTCTTTTCCAGTAACTGTTTTTTTTTTTTTTTTTTTGGCAGCCACAATAATTAAACTTAGCAAGACCTTACTATGTCTAGACAATTCAGACCTTTTATCCCAGCTCAAAAAATTATTTCTTAAGTAACATCAAGTTGCTCACCCAATATTTCTGACAGATTCTATTTGTATTTCTGACACTTTCCAGGGAATTTTTGAAGTCTGCCAACTCATTACACTCCCAAAACATATGTTCCCAGTTAGCTGTTTCTTCCCCATCACATCTCCAGCATTTACAATCTAATCCAGATAAAATTCTTTAGCATCTGTTTAGGCTATAAAAATACCTATTCAAACACTTCCAAGTAAAAATCCGAAATCTTCTAGAATTTGTTGCATTCTTGGGAATCATACATATATCACCCCATTGTTTCCTTGTGAATGGCTTATCCAATCTTTCTTCACAATCTTTTCTAACCTTCTCTGATTGATTCTTATACTTATCATGCAATATTTTATGTTGTTTTTGTTGTTGTTGTTGTGTCTTTCGGCTTTTCCTGGTTAAGGGTCGCCACAGCGGAACTCCAGTCCGCTAATGATTGGCAGTAGATTTTTATGTGCCAAGTTGCCAACCCTGACGCACAACCTCCAACGAAGGTACGCCCATTCACGCATGTCTCCACACAGAAGACGCTCTAGCTATGAATCGAACAGGACAACGTCTATCTGTGAGGCAACAACGCTACCGCAGCACCACCACCGCAGTTCATGCAATATTTTATATGCCTTACTAATTATCCCTTTTAACGGCACCTTCTGTTCTAGATTATACTAAAAACTCTACAAGGGCAGGTTTTTCACTTAGGATTCCCCCATCCCTTTCTCTTTAACTATACTCTGATATCAATCCCTGACAGAGAAGCCAGTGTCTACCCTGCAGTCCAAATGTCTTCTTGGCCTCTTCCCATTATGTTGCATTTCCCTCTCTAGTTATTTGCTACTAACACCTTCCTTTGCTAGTTTTCTCAAATAAATTCCCACCTCTATTGCCTATTCTCTACACCCCTTTTTTGCAGGGATCCCTGAAGCCAAAAACCTCCTTTCTCCATTCTTGTGTTGGTTTAGTTCTTAGAATAGTTTCTGCTACTTTATGAATATAATATTCTGTATGGCTGTTATTCTCTCTAAACATCTGCATCCAAAATCTCACTGACTTATTTCTTGAATCCCCCCCATTTTATCGTCATCTCTTTGAATTATAGCTTTTTGCTTGTGTTATGTATATGAGCCTTAACTGTGTAATTCTAAAATATCCCTTCAAATCAGGAAATCCTAAATCCCCTTGTTCTGTTAGAAGGATCACTGTATCCCACTTGACGCTTGCCCTTTTCTCCTCCAAGATATGTTCCTTCAACTCTCTATTAATTATTGTCAACAACTTCTCCTGTGGTTGATAAAAATATGCCTGACCTGTACGAAAAACTAGTGGGACTAAAAACATTTTGACTGTGTATATTTTGCTATCCATGTCCATAATCATGAGCTTCCAGCTTCTCAATTTTTGTATTATCTTTTGTTTAGTCTCTTTCTGCATATGTTAAAGCTGACGTAACCTTTCAAAGACAGTTCTTGATGAAAAAGTTTAGTAGAACTCATAACTCATTTTCTATACTGACACAAGAACAAGTGTTTTAGGAAAGTTGACAAATGTGTCAAAATGTCACATTACTTAAGAATGTTATAATGCTTAACTATAGTAGAACTTCCAAAATATAGTGGTACAGAACTGATAACCGTAAAGTAAAACTTGTCTGCAAAAATTCTTCTTTAAAGCATCAGTAGGGAGTTGTCTTGTGGTAGCCATCTGGTGAATTTGTGGCCAAGACTTTTGTGTACTTAATAATAACTGATTTATAAATAAACAAACAAGAGAAAACAGAAATATCATATAACATTAATACTCACAATTATACACAAATTATGACTTACTTGTTACACTTATGAACTCCAGCATTTTTATGGGAACTATAGAAATAAAATGTATTTACTTCTGTAACACTCTAGTCACAGTCTTGCATATCATATTGACTGAAGTCTACTTAACGCCAAATGTGTGATAAGAGACCTAGGGTGGATAGTAGTCTCTCCTTTGAAAATCACATCGCCACAGTAGTCAGGAAATCCTTCTACATGGCACACCTCATCACAAAAGGGTTCTCATCCAGGAAAAAAGAGGTCATTGTTCCCCTATACTCAGCTCTCATTAGACCCATTATAGAGTACAACACCCATTTTGGAATGAACCTCATAAGACATCTGCAACAGCTGGAAACGCCACAGAAGTACCTCACAAAGAGGATTACTGGCCTCAAACAAATGCCCTACGCTGACCTTCTCAAAAAACTCCAGCTTTACTCTGTAGCATATCGCCTACTTTGAGGTGATCTCTGCCTAACATATAAAGTTATGTCAAACTCAGAACTGTTGGACATGCTACACCTAAAGAAATCCCAATCCCTCTGAGCTACACGTTCCAGAGACCTAAACCTTGTCACCACAATAAACAGAACATACTGGATGGATAGATTCATGTCCCAGAGGCTCCCCATACTCTGGAACAAGCTACCCATCTCTGTCAAGCAGAGTTCCTCATTAGCCCTCTTCAAGAAAAATCTTGATGAGTGGATGGGAAATAGGAAATTCACCCCGGAAATCACTTCTGTGGCTCTGCTTGACAGGGGCACAGGAAAATAACCTTCTTGGGTGGTGAAAACCAGGGAACCTTGTTGGCAAGGCTTATTTAGGCCCTTGGGCCAAAAGCCTATTACCTAGCTATGAACCTACACATATTAAAAAATATATATTCTTCCATACTTGTCCTACAGGTTTGTTTGGTTCCCATCATGATGTTTAGAACTCTCTGTAGTAGCTTACATATGTCTGTATTCATACTTTCACGTGTATTGTTAGTGCCTTTTTTCATTCTCTGGTTATTCTTGTCCTTGGCGAATTAGTGCATCTGATATATTTTGTTGCATATGTCCGATTACATAGTCTTCACAAGGGAATATCGTTGCCTGGGAAAATTTGGTCCATACTACCTTTTACTGTAACCATCAATACTTTCCTGTCATGCATTCTGTGAACATATGATTATAGTCATCCACAGATTGTTTACAGCTCTCTCAGTTAGAATCTACATTGTAGCCTTCAGTATAGAGATCTGCTAGTGTCATGTACTGCCTCTGAGATACATGTTATATGTTGATCCCAGAGAACATTCCATTTTCTGATTTTCTTTTTCTGTTCCCAAACTTTTCCTAGTTATAATCAGGCAATACAATACCCTGCTGGCGCCAATATTATTATTATAAACAGACCTAAGAATATGCCCCCCCCCCACCGGTATATGCTACATTTATAAATGCATAGAGCTGTAAACAATACAATTCAGTATCTTCTGCTCCTTGAGAAAGGCTTTCCTAGACGCTGTAGCTGTAAAAGAAATGTGGTACGCACCAGGAAAGAAGAAGATGGGGATTCAACACTACCGTACTGCGACAAGATGAAAAAAGTGTTGGCCAAGTGCAAAGTGGATGGTAGCAGAACCTGACTGCCTATGGTAGACAGTACAAAATCTGCAGTGCTTAGCATGGGTTGTTACAAGGGGAAACCCCCCTTTCTAGGATGGAAAAAAGCCTCAGAGCTGATTACATTAGTTGTAAGGCTTTCTGCATATCAGTTGTGGAAGCAAATAATTCAAGTTCACCTTCAAACTATTTTATTCATTCAAGAGTAGAATTTGTAAGAAAGTAATCAATCAGATAGCTATAGTATATCCTAGAATGGTTCTTTACGAAAAATTAAATAGCACAATAACCGAAATTAACTGTGAATGCATATTATCTACCTAAACATTCATATATCCAAGTTCACAGAAAGGAAACAGAATGTGAACAAGGTTTGGAGAACTCTATATAAGGAAAGGGGAAGATGCTACTCATAGGTGGTTTCCATGTTGCAGACACACAGAACATCCCATGGACCAGGTGGCTAATATTGCCCACCATGAAAGAACCAGTTATGGACTTCATACTTAAGAGATCTGCTAGAACTGAGGATAATTGCTGAGACTGTACATCTGAAGTTTGATAAGTATTTCAGACTGTGCTTCTGCATGTACCACAAATGATGAAGAAGGGAGCACATTTTTAACAAAAAGGGGCTTTATTACAAGTATACAAACTCTAGGTCTTCAAAAATATAATGCAAAATCAAGATTTCCATCACATAATCCAACTCTTCAAGACAAATAATTAAAAACTCTAAGTACACTTTGGCAGTTGTTGCAGAGCTTAAGGTTGCGAGCTGTAGTTCCTACACTACAGGGTCCGATTCCCTCAGCTATCATTTGTCTCCATATGACCCTGGGCAAATCACTTAACCAAACATTACTCCTGGGTTGCCACTGAAAACTGACTGCATCAAGTAGGAATACCTGGTTACCAAACAGGATTATTATTAAACTGAGCTTTGACATCACACTATCTATTGACAGCTCTTAATTTTGGGTGTTGAATAAACAGAAACCAAGATGCTAATCCTTTATATAAAAGTTATAACATCAGTGCTGACTTACAGTATGTTTGCTTAAGAAATTGATTAAGATGTTTCTAAATAAATGAAACAAAACTCAGAACCTGATCTCAGATAAAAAATATTAGACACACTCATTCTACCTGCTTTGATGATCTCTTTAAGAAACACACACATCCTGCTCAATATCTTGAATAACACCCTGAGATTAATAATTACCCCTACCTGGTTGCAGAGTGTTTTTTGTTTGTTGTTGTTTGTTTTGTTTTTTTTGCATACTATCACAGACAACAGGGTAACAGATGGCAGAACTTACACACACTGCACTACTGCTGTACAAGTTCATTCTGTTTGCTATCGTATTAGCAACTACAGAAGCAGGAGGAACCCCATGACACCGAACAAGTTGGTTAACATTGTAGGTACCTACTCCTAAAGCTGCACTCTCACACTATACATCTCTCTGCATAAGCTATAAAACTTAAATACGCAAAATGCAGATAGTATTGACTATATCATGGTATACCATGCTAGGGTTGTCATATGGTAACCACACACACAACAATCACAGTCCCACATAGACCTACCACAACTGCAAACCAAACACATAAAAACACAAAGACATACTCGGAGGCTCTAATAAAAAACTTACCAAAACAACAGAGGCTCCCAAAGCAGACATCCAAAAATCCACCACCTCAAAACAAAACACATGCAACACATACTTCAATAAAATCAGTGTGTCAACCAATCACAGACCTTAAGGCCAAACACCATGCCTGATACACTAGTAATAGGTGACTCTATAGTCAGACACACTGATGTCCCGCTGACCAGGCTGAACAAGGAGAGGGTGAATGTGAGCTGTCTATCGGGAGCTAGGATCCGTCACATAACACACGCACTCAAGTCACTCCAAAGCAAGTACAAATATGACTCTGTCATTGTCCATGCTGGTGTGAATGACCTGAGACGTACCTCCCTGGACTACATGAAAAGAGACATAGAGGAGCTCTCCGATTATGTAGCCCAGGCTGGTATGACCCTGACCCTAAGCAGCATCTTGCCCTCACCAAGAATGACACCACAATACAAAGACAAGATGATCAGCTTTAATAATTGGCTCAAGTACTGGTGTCATTCTAAGGGGATCCAATGTCTGCTGCCTGGGATGACATGTTGGACAAGCCACGCTGCTTTGCAAGGGATGGCTCACACCTGTCACCACTGGGCTTCCGGATATTGCTCTTGCCACCCCCATAGTGCCTTTTTTAGGCAAGGCTCAAAAGACAAACCCACCTCCTTAGAAAACAAAAATGGAAAAAAACTAAGGGTAATGCTGCTCAACGCCAGAAGTCTAAATCTCAAGATGCAGGCACTTGATGCACTCCTCAGCATGGAGAACATCAATGTCTGTGCAGTAACTGAAACCTGGTTCAAGGCTACTGAGAGCACCCCAGTGCTACCAGGCTATACCTCGTCTCATGCTTTTCGGCCCCAAAACCCGGGCCGAACCACAAAGGGAGGGGGAGTGTCCATATTCATCAAGGACACCCACACCTCCAGGTTAGTAGCACCACATGAAGCATCAGAGACCATACAGGTGCAACTAACCATAGGCAAAACTGCTATACAACTGGTAGCATGTTACAGACCACCCTCCCAATCTCAAGAACCCCACTCAGCCTTCCTGAAGACATTGGAGGATATGAATGTATCACAAAATACCATCATACTGGGAGACTTCAACTACCCAAACATAGATTGGGTACATTATTCTAGCCCTAATACCCTAGCCCAAAGGTTCCTGGAATTCATAAATTCAAATGCACTGGAACAACTAGTCACCTCTCCCACTAAGGGAGATAATATACTAGACCTGATCATCACAAACATGGGGACAAAATGCTCCACACCGGAAGTATACCCCTCACTAGTGAGATCTGACCACAAACTAATCACCCTGGATATACATATCCCACCTCCACCCCCAGCACAAAAGACCACAGTGAAAAACTTCTCAAAAGCAGACTTCACTCTTCTTAAGACTGAGATGGTATCCTTTAAGTCCACTGTGCCAGTGGATACCACATCCTACAATGCCGAATCCTTCACAAATGCTTTCTATGGACATCTCCAAGAATGCATGGATCATGCAATCCCAAAAAATCCAAGTCCCTCTCCACCAAAGGCAAGCGTCCTGTCTGGTGGACCTCAGCCATTAACAAATTGTATAACAAAAGAAGGAAGCTACTGCACGTCAGAGCAAAATCCCATGAAGGGAAGACATCTCTGATCAACATTAGCAGAAAATTACGTTCTCTCTTAAAAACATCCAAGGCCAACTTTGAGAGAAAAATCGCTAAGGACACTAAAGATAACCACAAAGCCTTCTTCAGCTATGTTAGAAACCTGGGCGGAAACCCTCAGATATGCTCAGAGTTAGTTCACAACAACAAAAAATACACTAAACCCACAGATATTGCCAACATTCTGGCTGACAGGTTCAGTGCAAATTTCTCCCCTCCCACACCCCCAAAAGAAGAAATACTTATCCCAGCTGAATGTAATCTCCCTGTCATCTCAGATGTCCAAGTGAGAACCGCCCTAAACAAAGCTAAAAACACAGCATCAATGGGACCTGACGGTATCTCGGGTTGCGTGTTACGTGAACTCCAAGAAGACCTAAACCCACACATAAAAATGCTATTTAACCTTAGCCTTACTTCGGGATATGTACCTGAACACTGGCGTACAGCAACAGTGGTCCCACTCCACAAAGGGGGTGCCTCTACAGACCCTGGAAACTACCGCCCCATAAGCTTAACCAGCCTGGTCTGCAAAGCTATGGAAAGAATCATTATGGAACTCATAAACAGAGACATAGGGGACCTACAGACACTTGACCCCACCCAGTTCAGCTTTGTAAAGGGCAGATCCTGCCTTTTGAACCTGGTTGACTTTTTTGAAACAGTCACTAGAGCCATTGATGAGGGCAAAGCAGTCCATACAGCCTACCTGGACTTGGCTAAGGCCTTCAACACAATACCCCACTCAGGCATCATAGATAAGCTCAACAGCTTAAACGTAAACACTTATGTCAATAGATGGGTTGCAAACTGGCTAAAGGACAGAACCCATAAAGTTAAAATCACTGGAGCAATGTCAGACTCAAAGCCAGTCACAAGTGGTGTCCCACAGGGATCTGTCCTGGGACCCCTCTTGTTCGGCATTTATTTCTCAGATGTTAAGGCAAACATGGGAGGGCTGTGGCTGACAAAGTTCGCAGATGACTGCAAACTAGGCTCCATAGTCGATACACCAGCGGACACATACATCCTACAAAAAGGCCTCACAGAAACGGACAACTGGTGCCGGAGTCACGGCCTTAAACTAAATGCCAAAAAATGTATAGTCATCCCCTTTGGGAAAAACAAGGTACCCACAAATTATCACATAGACAGCAACCCACTGAGTACGGAATAAATAATCAGAGACCTAGGGACCCAAGTCGACAGCGACCTCTCATTTGACACCCACGTTGCCAAAGTGGTTAGAAAAACATTCTACCTTGCACACCTCATCATGAAGGGATTCACATCCAGATCCAAGGATGTCACTGTACCCCTATACTCCTCCCTCATCAGACCCATGATTGAGTACAATGCCCCATTTGGTATGTACCTCACCCGGCATTTGCAACAGCTGGAGAGACCACAAAAGTACCTCACCAAGAGGATCAAGGGTCTCCAACATATGTCTTATTCTGCCAGACTAAAGAAACTTCAGCTCTATTCAATAGCATACCACCTGCTCAGAGGTGATCTCTGCCTGACGTACAAGGCCATGTCCAATCAGGATCTGATGGACATGCTCCACCTCAAAAAATCTAAATCCATCAGGACCACGAGAGCTAAAGACTTAAACCTCGGCACAAGTATGAATAGGACATGCTGGAGGGATAGATTCATAACCCAGAGGCTTCCCATGCTTTGGAACAAGATCCCAGTTCGCATTAGGCAGAGCCCCTCACTGACTCTCTTCAAGAGAAATCTTGATGAGTGGATGGGAGATCGTAAGTTTACCCCAGGGGTCACATCTGTGTCACTGCTAGACAGGGGCACAGTAAACTAATTCTATTATATAAGGGGACCTTCATTGTGTCACTACTAGACAGAGGAACAGTATTCTAAATTTATTCTGCACATTTTTTGTACCATTTCATGGGGTGGCAAAAGCCACATCACTATGGCTAGGCTTACAAATGCCCCAGGGCAGATAGCCTAGTACTATACTATGAAACTATGAAACTATGAAATATAATTTATATACTTGGATTATATAACACTTCTTAACATTTGAATAATGTATATTATACACAATGATGTGTAACAGCTGCAGCTGTCAGTCTTTGCTATTATAACAACTAACATAATGTTTCTGCCTTCTAGACATCTTAATAGGCCTTACAAACCCAGAAACGTTACAGTCTGTATTAGTAGAAGTGAATGCTGCTAATGAGAAGTGTCAGGTGACACGGCTTTATGTCAATTCACCACTGGCAATCAGTCTGAATGTCATTAATGTGAATCCATACCTCTTAAAAAGACTTTCAGCAGTAAGGAAAGAGTTTTTTTTTTTTTTTTTCAGGAGGAAGACCTCCTAAATATATATATATATATATATATATATATATATATATATATATATATATATATATATATATATGATGATTGTCACTTTTGAGGTGACACCCTAACCCCCACATACAAAAATGGGGAAAAGGGGTTGTGAATGGATGGATATATATAACGACAACCTCAGTGATTATTTAACATACTTTTCAGTGACATCCGTTCAGATTAATGAAAGTTGGACTGACTGCCATTAGTGAACTGAGTGTCTCACACAAATGCAACATCACAAATGGACCCTCAGGAAGATCATGAGAGTAATGAATTGGAGAATGTACAGAATGGCTCAGTAAACCAGCAAGACTCTCTGTCTCTGTCTCTCTCTCTGTCTCTCTCTCTCTGTCTCTCTCTCACTCTTTCTCTCTGTCTCTCTCTCTCTCTCACTCTCTCTCTCTCACTTTCTCTCTCTCTCTGTCTCTCTCTCTCTGTCTCTCTCTCTCTCTCTCTCTCTCACTCTCTCTCTCTCTCTCTCTCTCTCTGTCTCTCTCTGTCTCTCTCTCACTCTCTCTCTGTCTCTCTCTCTCTCTCTCTCTCTCTCTCTCACTTTCTCTCTCTCTCGCGTCTCTCTCTCACATGTCTCTCTCTCGCATGTCTCTCTCTCTCTGTCTCTCTCGCATCTCTGTCTCTCTCTCTCCCACTCTCTTTTTCTCTCTTTCACTCTGTCTCTCTGTCTCTATCTCTCTCACTCTCTCTTTGTTTCTCTCTCTGTCTCTCACTCTCTCTCCATCTCTCTTTCTCTCTCTTTTTCTCTGTTGCTCTCTCTCTCTCGTTGTCTCTTTCTCCCTCTCTCTCTGTCTGTCTCTCTCTCTCTCTCTCTCTCTGTCTCTCTCCCTCTCTCTCTCTGTCTGTCTGTCTCTCTCTCTCTGTTATAGGTATATGATTAAATAGTTAGTTATAGACTCTCCATAGCAGGTAATCTCATAATCAATTCACACATCTCCTTGAAGAAACCTGTCCCATTTCATACAGAGGTCTTCTACTGCTTCTTATCAACTGTCCATCTTTGGTCTTTGCAGTATAACTTCTCAGGGTATCAACTTGTTTAACAACTGTCATGTGGCTCTGAATGTTTGTCATTGTGAATTTTGAATTAAAATAGGTTCTCCTGGCTAAAGTATAGACAATGCATTGGCTGTCATGTCATAGTAATAAGAAAGACTTAGTATATGTAAGTTAATTTTTCAACAATTCAGTCTCTGTTTCAGGACTCGCTCTAGCATCATAATAAAACATGGTTTGTTACAATCAATTTGTTGGATTTAAGCAAAAGACCTTGTAAAACATGAATTTCATCATGGAATGTATTGTACATAAGGACGGTAAACGAACCTTTTTCTTCTTACCCGGCCCTGATGACATCACCATATTTTTTCAACATTTGCACTTTTAAGTCCAGTTCAGTACACTGAACAAACTCTATTACTGACGATCCCTGTAAGTAAGTCAACACAAACCTCCCAACTGTTATGATTTAAGTAAACCACTACAATTCTGAGCCTCAAATTTAGTCTTGCTCCTTCCAGATTTACAATAACGCAAAGATAGGCAAGCCAGCCCATCTGATATTTCATCATATATGTAGGTTCATAGGAGGTTACTAGGCTAATGACTCTAGGGCCTTTACAAGCCTAGACATGTAAAAAACCCAGTGTACCCTAATTGACCATAGTTAGATGATTGTTGTTTGCAGAGAGATTCTATGATCAGCAACGACTGCCCCTTTCTATGAGGGACATAGGTGCCAACCCTGGGGAGAATTTACAGTTACCCATCCAATTGTCAAGGCTGTGCTTAAATAAAGTCATTGAGGAGCTCTGCTTCACATGAAGTGGGAGCTTATTCCAGAGGAGCGGAAATCTCTTGAAAACATGTCTATCTCTCCCACATGTTCTATTAACATCACAGGCTAGGTTGCGATCCCTGGAGTGAGTGACTCTTGTCCCATTTGACTTGTGGATGTGTTGCATTTCAATTAGGGCAGGTCAGAGACTGCTCTGTAGGGCAGTCACAGGTCACGTCTCAGCAGCATGTATGACACAAAATACAATGACAGGGCTTTCAATCTTTACATGTAGGTCATGGCTTGGAGGCCCTGAATTTTCTTGGTTAGAAACCTCTGTGCTCTATCCAGCTGCTGCAGGTGTCTGGTGAGGTACATACACAAGGGAGCATTGTATTCAATCAGTGGTCAGACAACGGTCAAGTACAGTGGAGTTATGACCTCCTTGGTTTTGGATGCAATCCCCTTTTTATGAGATGTGCAGTGTAGAAGGCTTTCCTTACCACTATGGACACATGATGATCAAAGTTTAGAATGCTATCAACCCTGCATTCCCAAGTTTCACATCCCTGTGTTTGAACCTAGAGGGGTGCTATCTATATCATAATTAGCAGGGGCTACTTCTTTGCCAAAGGGAATGATGAGGCATTTTTTGCATTTAGTTTTACTCCATGGCTTTGTCACTGATCATTTGTCTGTGTCAGTCCCTTCTGTAACATGTTGATATTGTTGGGGGACTCTATGATTGCCCCCAGTTTACAAACCTGGTAAGCCACAGGCCATCTACTTTTGCCTAGACTTCAGAGAAATAGATTCCAAACAGTAGAGGGCCCAGTACATATCCATGTGGTACACCACTGGTAACTGGTTTACTGGTGGTAGTGGACTTCCCAACTTTGACAGAGTGCGTTCTATCAGTGAGCCAGTTGGCTACTCATCTAGTGATGTACAGGTTAATTCCTAGCTGGGAAAGTTTCTCAATGATCCCTGAGTGGGTAATTGTATCAAACGTTTTGGCTAAATATAGATAGGCGGTATATACTGCTTCCCCCACGTCCAGGACTTTGGTGACATTCTCAAAGACGTCCACCAGGTTTAAATAGCAAGATCTACCCTTGACAAAACCAAACTAGGTTGGGTCAAGAGTTTGAAAGTTGCCTCTATCCTGGTTGATAAGGTCCATGATGATTCTTTCCATGGCCTTACAGATAAGGTTGGTCAGGCTAATGGGTCTATAGTTCTTAGGGTCGGTTGATGGACCCCCCTTTGTGTAAGGGGATTACTGTTGCTGTTCTCCGCTGTGCTGGCACAAAACCAGTGCTCAGGCTGTGGTTAAAGAGACTGCTAAGTGGTTCCACTAGGTCTTGTTTTAGATTGTTTAATAAACAGCCTGGGATGTTATCTGGTCCTATAGAGGCCATGTTTTTGGCCTTGGAGAGCACTTGTATGGCCTGTTCTTTGTAAATACTTGGCAGAGGACTGGAGTCAGGAATGCAATGGGGTATGGCTGGTGGGGATGTGGCGGTGAAATTATCTCCAAATCTGTCAGCTAGCAGGATGACAATTTCTTCAGGTTCAGTGTGAGTGGTGCCATCCATTATAAGCTCCTTTTAGGTTTTGGATGTAGCTAAAGAAGGCCTTACGATTGTCTTTAGCTAGAGATGCTAGTTTAGTCTTGTAACTAACTTTAGAGGGCTTTACAAAGTTTCTAATTTGTTTCTTTAATCTATGGAGGAAATCAATCATTTTTTTTTGTCTGTACTGTGGCATCATCCTGGGTAAAGGTAGAATGCTGCTTAGAGCTAGGGACATGCCTACCTGGAACACATAATCTAAGAGTTCTATCATGTCTCTCTTCATATAGTCCAGAGAGTATGTCTCAAGTCATTCACTCCAATATGTACTACGACAGAGTCAAAACAGTAATTTTACTGAGCGACTTGAGTGCATGTGTGACTTGATGGATCCTGTCATCTGACAGACAGCTAACTGTGACCTTCTCCTTGTCCAATGTGGTTAGAGGGACATCTTTGTGTCTTACTAGTGAGTCACCTTTGACCAGGACATTTGGTTTTGAGGTGTTCTGCCCTAGGGGCTTAATTGCTGACACCCTGATATGAGTGTTGTTATGTTTAATGTTGTATTCTGTTCATGTACCAGTATATGTGGGTTATTTGTGCTTGGGAGGCCTCTGGCCTTTTGATGGGCTCTTGGTGAGTACCTCTGCATATGTGGATCTATGTGTCTTGTCTTTATCTTGTGTAAGAAGAGAGGTGTGTGTGCTGACAACCTGTTTGATGTCTTGTTTATTGTTACGTGAGAGGACTGATTCATGTTTCATGGTATAGTGACATCTCTCGCATACTGTATTTGTTTGCTTTAGGAGCAGGTGGTTGTCAGTATACATGTGTCAGATTGCCCATGTCAATCAGGCTGGCTGGAGAAATGTTGGGAAACTGACTGTCCATAGGAGCAGGTAATTCCTAAGCACTAGTTTGTGACAGGGCAAATTAGACCAGCTATTGCTTAAGGATTTACATTTCATAAAACTTAAGCAAAAGGTATGTAACAAATGGCGTGTTATGTGATTTTTTTTTTTTGTAATTGTGTAGTTTCTATATTACCTGAAAAAAGTTCTCTGGAAGAGCCAAATGAGGGTCAGAAACCAGAAAAAAATCCTCTTTAATTTAACGCCAACAAACAAATACGTTTTCGACACAAGTAGCAAGTCTTCCTCAGAAAAGGCTTTTTCGGTTCACTTACATCTCCTTTCAGTAGTTTCTATATTAGCCATATCCACACAGAACACCTTGTTGTTGTAATGTTTGTATTACACTATACTGACCTTCTGTAATGTAAACGTAACACTGAAATATGCTCCCCCAAGATCACATGGGTTGTCTCTAGTTTCCTCCCACCTCCAAAATATATGCTGGCTAGTTGGCTATTCTAAGCTGTTCATGTACACCAAATTTGCTCATACATAGGTTCATAGGTTAGTACTAGGTTAGCTGCCCTTGCGAGCCACTGTAAGCCTAGCCAATTATTCCTTGTGAAACTCAAATCCTGTACCTTGTGTTTGTAAGGCAAACACCTTAACCATTAGGCCACCCTCCCAACCTTGTGGTCTGGGTAATGGCCGATAATGGTCCACAAGGATAAGCTATTTACTAAATAAATGATTAAAAAAAATGCAGCAATGTCTCCTCTTTGTGTTCTGAAGCTGACATATGCATGTAGTATATGGGTGGTATGACGTATGCATGCAGTATATGGGTGGTATGACATATACATGCATTGTATGGGTGGTATGACACATGCATGCAGTATATGGGTGGTATGACATATGCATGCAGTATATAGGTGGTATGACATAAGCATGTAGTATATGGGTGGTATGACATATGCATGCAGTATATGGGTGGTATGACATACGCATGCAGTATATGGGTGGTATGACATACGCATGCAGTACATGGGTTGTATGACATACGCATGCAGTATATAGGTGGTATGACATACGCATGCAGTATATAGGTGGTATGACATACGCATGCAGTATATGGGTGGTATGACATACGCATGCAGTATATGGGTGGTATGACATATGAATGCAGTATATGGGTGGTATGACATATGAATGCAGTATATGGGTGGTATGACATATGCATGCAGTATATGGGTAGTATGACATATGCAAGCAGTATATGGGTGATATGACATATGCATGCAGTATATGGGTGGTATGACATACGCATGTAGTATATGGGTGGTATGACATATGCATGTAGTATATGGGTGGTATGACATACGCATGCAGTATATGGGTGGTATGATATATGCATGCAGTATATGGATGGTATGACATACACATGCAGTATATGGGTGGTATGATATATGCATGCAGTATATGGTTGGTATGACATACGCATGCAGTATATGGGTGGTATGATATATGCATGTAGTATATGGGTGGTATGACATATGTATGCAGTATATTGGTGGTATGACATATGCATGCAGTATATGGGTGGTATGATATATGCATGCAGTATATGGGTGGTATGACATATGCATGCAGTATATGGGTGGTATGACATATGCATGCAGTATATGGGTGGTATGATATATGCATGCAGTATATGGGTGGTATGACATACGCATGCAGTATATGGGTGGTATGATATATGCATGCAGTATATGGGTGGTATGACATATGCATGCAGTATATGGGTGGTATGACATACGCATGCAGTATATGGGTGGTATGTCTTTACATTATAAGACACAGATACAGATACAGTTTAGTCTTCAGATATACAGAAGTCTTCAGTCTTTATTTAGTTAAAGAAGACTGAGTTTGATTCACTTCAAGACATTTTCAGTAATACATGACTGTATCTATGCTGCTGCCTCCAGTCTATTTTGCTGCTTACTACATGCATCATGCTATTAACAAAATAAACTGCATTCATCCGACAAACAGAAGTTTATCATGACTTTTATTCTGAATAATGCACTGAAGACTAAAGAAGTGCGATACGGCACTTTTCAGTACAGCTCCAGACAGTTTGCTTTAACAAAATACATGCCTAATGAAATAAACAAAATAGGAAATCTCTGCAATAACCAAATAAGTAGCAGCTACGGTGTCCCTACATACCTTCCTTCAACTCCTGTTTTCGGTGAGTTTATACTTTTGTAGTACTACAAAACAACCTTGTGCTCACATACCAAAGTCATTTTATACCACAATGACCTCTGGTATTCTCTCCTCGTAAAGTGGAACATTTATATCATCATCTTCCACGTTACCATAGCTCAGATCTAGGATTAGTTTTGTGCTGATCTTTGGCTGCCACTCCGCAGACCTTTCCTTCACTTCATTTAAATCCCAGCTAAAAAGTCATGCCCTTATGAATTATCTATTCTGCTCAAATAATGCTTCAACTATACTTTCTTTCTTGCTGTCCTTATGTGAACAATTTTATGGGCATTCATTCAGAGAGGTCTGAGGTCTGACTTTAACAACTTGCTGATCAAATCCTTTTTACAGAAAGGACTACATCTGCCAAGATCCCCTTTATCTGTTCAGTGAACCAGCTCTTAATCTAGAGCGGTTTGCTTAAAAATCTACCTACTTTTTGCAGTGACAAATTCTAGACTGATGTGTCTTGCTACAGTAATACAGTAATGTTTTTTTAATCTTTATGGGTGCAGGTAGCCAAGTGCAGTTCTTGGAACAGCAGACATACAAATGTGGGGGAGGGGGGTATATATGTTAGACTGCAGTATCTCAGAGCACTCTCTCTTCCCAAGGTACAGTAGTTTCAGAGTCAGTATTAATCTAAGTAGTACAGGCACGGAGGAACAGCTTCCCCAAGGCAAGGGTGCACAGGGACAAAGGTTGCATAAAAAATAAATAAATAAAATAAATAAATTAAAGATGTAATAGAGATTTTCAAAATGTCCTGGTTTTGGTGTAATCAGTTTACTTTTTGAAGGTCACGACTTGTCAGATTCATGGGCCTCACATTTCTGAAGTGTTGATTTGTCATCATGTAAATTCATTTAAATATAATTTAAATATAATTTAAATATAATTTTTTACAGCTTTCCAGTGCTGCTGTGCTCTGCTTTTCTGATAAATACACACACACACACATATATATATATATATATATATATATACACACACACACACACATATATATATATATATATATATATATATATATATATACACACACACACACACACACACACACACACACACACACACACATATATATATATATATATATATATATATATATATATATACGCACACACACACACACACACATATATATATATATATATATATATATATATATATTTAAAATATATATATATATATATATATATATATATATATATTTAAAATACAAACAGGTCCACCACCGAATGAGGCTGACAATAAGGCAAAAACCACGAACAGATGTTCAGGAAGCTTTTTAATCCACACAAGTACAAGCACAACGACTGAGCGCTTTCACCAGATAAACTGGTATCATCAGAGTCTTACATGACTCTGATGATACCAGTTTATCTGGTGAAAGCGCTCAGTCGTTGTGCTTGTACTTGTGTGGATTAAAAAGCTTCCTGAACATCTGTTCGTGGTTTTTGCCTTATTGTCAGCCTCATTCGGTGGTGGACCTGTTTGTATTTTAATTTCTTGTGGATTCCTTTGTTGGAGTTTATCTCTTTTTTTCATATATATATATATATATATATATATATATATATATATATATATATATACACACACACACACACACACACACACACACACACACACACATATATATATATACACACACACACACACACACACACACATATATATATATATATATATATATATATATATACACACACACACACATATATATATATATATATATATATACACACACACACATATATATATATATATATATATATATATATATATATATATACACACACACACACACACACACACACACACACACACACACACATATATATAAATATATATATATATGTGTGTGTGTGTGTGTGTGTGTGTGTGTGTGTGTGTGTGTGTGTGTGTGTGTGTGTGTGTGTGCGCGTGTGTGTAGAGAAAGAGCGACAGATATGTATATCTCAACTGGATTGCCATCCCTGGGGAAAGGCCATTTTCAACAGAGACTTACTGAAAAAAGTATCAAGATACATACAAAAAAATTCATAATTAAATATACATTCACAGGCATACTACTGTCTCCAAACAACACAACTTATATAACAGGGACTTGTAACATACAGAGCAGCAAATACAAACTTTATGAAATGTTATGAGTAGCAGAAAATAAGTAACAGAAAAAAATATTCACAAAGAATCAGCATACTGAAGAAAAAAACAAGGACTACAAAATCCTACCATTTTGTTTTTCCTGCGAGGGGAGTACAAGGAAGTAAGAGTTACGTCAACAGCAGGAGTAGAACAGGTACAGTTGGTTAGATGATACCGCCATCAATATCTGCAGTGCCAGTTATCTATAATACGTTTGTGCAATGCATTCATAATGCCTTGTTCATGAGACTGAAGACTAACATACATAAGACGAAATTGCCATGCCATTTATGGGATGCAGGCATTTGGGCCAAGAACTGTTTGAAAGAGCAAAGACTACAGGAAGATGTATAACATTTCACTTAATCAATTTAAAGCAAAACACTTTTCAAGTAGAAAAATAATGTTACGGGCATTTTTTAATGGCATAGTGCAAAACAAAGATCATATTCCAGATGTAAAAAAAGAGTTAAAAGAACAAGTGTGTAACACCATATGGTAGCTCAAACTAACTGGATCCCCAATTTTCATAATAAATGGATGAGAGACAAGCAAGGCAGAGATATGCAGCATATATAAGATTACTTAGCTTACAGAGGGAAGCTTGTTAGAAAGAAATAATCTGTTAATGCCTCTGTATCCTAGAGTCACAGAGGCTGAGGTGGATGAGAGGAAAAACTAGTCCATGCTACACCACCAATCATAGGGAAGTGATGTTTCATTTTGTCCAAGTCATTAGTGGGGCTTCAGTGCATTGGTTTCCACTACCAGCTCTACTAATATGTTTCAGCCTAATCTGTCAGGAAATGTACAGGTAAGGTGTACCTCTGTCCAAAGGAAATGGGAATACTTACATTTGCTTTACACAAGAATTCTCTAAGCAAAATACCCGAGGATTTGTAGAAGTGACTGCTTCTTCTATGGTGGCTCTCAAGGTCCTGTATTAATGACCTCTTGGGCAGGGTTAATTTATTCATTAAGGATATGTTACTTGAAGCTGTATCATTTTTCAGTAAATGCTGACCAAGAAGAGTAATTTAACTGAATGGGATCAAATGTGCAGCCCTATAAAAAAGTGAAGGACAGTTATCCACCCCCACTCAGAGACCTTCTTCTCTCCTTGTATAATTAATATGAAGTTCTCTACAGCTGCACAACCTCAGGTTGAGATAATATATGTATACTCTTAAATTCAATTGATGGAATGGATTCCCTGGATTGGCAGTCACTGAATGGTTATGTGTTTACACAAATTAATACTCTTCATTTACACATGGGAGGTTGGCATAATGGTTAAGGTATTTGCCTTACAGCCACAAGGTGCAGGATTTGATTCTCACATAAGGTATTTGGCTAGGTTTAAAATGGCTCCCTAGGGCAGTTAGCCTAGTACTAATCTATGAAACCTATGAATTCAAATTATCAGTGGTGTTCCCCTGAAGAAGCTGAAAAATACATAAATAAAAATGTCCAAATGAGTCATAATGCTAGGGGAAGACTGCCTCTGAATAATTATATCCCATTTTAATAAGGCATTTTTTCCTAGGGTTTACATCCATGTGATATGTAATATGGAAAACGACTCTAAGTCTACGCTTTAAATTATCTCTCCATGCTGTTTAAAGGTGACAAGGAAAAATGCAAATATTTAATTTAAAGAGATGATGCAACTCACAAATTCAGACAGATATACAGTACAAAGACCACTGCAATTTACACCAATTCAGTATGTAGAACAGAAATATTTCTTATTCTTTTGCAGCAGTATGTCAGGTCTCAACCACGGTAGCAGCAAATGGCTTGCATGTCCCAACAGTCAAGGATCGCACCATAAGAACTCATAAAATATACTAAGTAAAGAATAAAAAATGAACCAAGTAGTAGTTCAGTGATCAGTACAGCTAAAATTGTATTAATTTGTCTTGCTTTGTTTGTAATAAATACAGAGAAGAGCTTTAGTAGCATATAAGCTACGTCAAATGCATTCACATCTGGAAGAATGTATCATCAGTCAACAGCCATCCGAATGCTTTGACTTTACATTAATTTCAGTCTTACATGCATTTTTATGAAACACAAATACTTCTACAGTTTATAATCTACATCACTACCTAAATTCAATGAGTAACACCCAGGTGGTAACAGAAGAATTAAGGTTGGAAGAGGGTAAGAGATATGGTGATGGTGGTGGTGAGCCTACTGGAGGCAATAATTGGTGTTCATTGATTTATTTACCTTTATTTTATCTAACTGCATTTATTTTTCCTTTGTGCAGCTTACTTCTGGCATTCACCATATCAACAAAAACAGCAACAGTTAAGGCCAGTAGGTTTCTGTTTGACTTCCTAAGATGACAGTAATTAACGTCAAGTCTCCCCAATTTGAATACCATTGAGCAGGTGGACTCTCCTCTCCTACTTTTCTCCAGGCATCTCTGCATTTAGCACTACTTTGAAGCACACCACACAACACTCACTCTCTGATTACACACTAAATCAATTTCAGGGTTGCGTGGAAGCTACAGTCTATCTCAGCATTTAATAGGCACAGGCCAGAAATATTTATAGTGGGTAGGATGTCACACAAGCATAAACATATAACTACAGGACGTCTGGAAGCTCTCCAGTTCACCTATGGCTTGTCTTTGGGATGTAGTGGAAAACAAAAGCACCATGAGAAAAGTCACACAGACACAGCAAGGGCATGTGGGTTCCACATAGAAGGCATTTCACCTGAGGACCAAAATTGAGAACCAAACACAGTGAGGCAGAACCACTAACGAACAGTTAATATTTTGTTTATGCTTTGTCTTAGTAAGAGCACTCTGTAGGGAATTAATTACTCACTCAGGCAGATTTTTATGGGGCAGTGAGGACATTAACATTATTACTTAGCTCACAAGTTGCTGTTATAAATAATGTCAGTGGGAGATCATCACAGAGTTCAAAGACCTGTGCATTTAATAAATACTTCACTTTCTATAAATACTAAATGAAATTTGTAATTAAACTGTAGGATTATTAAATATTTTATGTGGCTATAATTAATTATGTTTTAGCCAAGCTGCTTATGATAATTGCATATAATGATTTTCCCCAGGATGTCCTGTTAAAAGATTCTTTACATTTGAGGCAAGTGGTCCTGGGTACTAAGAATAGGTTAGTGAATGAACATTAATTTCTCACTATGTATACTGGGGTTAATTGCAGATATATATACTAGCAAGTGCACTGCCAGAAGCAGGTATAACACAATAAAGTAACTGCGTTAGCTTTATATCTCAGTGCCAGATACTGAACAAGGGTGGTCTCTGGTAAGATTTATACCTCACTGCCCCAGAATCCATGATTCAGATATGACTTGCATTTGCAGTCTGTATATAGTAGTTTTGCATTTTGACTTAACCTGTGTGCTGTTTTACATTTCCCCCTACATCTACACAGCTTTATCCCATGTACTTTAGTTTCCTCCCACTGAAAAAGAACTCTGGTTAGTTAATATGGTAACCCATATTACAAGCAAGTGATCCAGACCACTTGTCACAGGTATGAAGCTGTCATCTGAATTAAATCTCTCTTGCTTCAGTTCACCTTTCAGCAGGACATCCAGTGAAAATGACTAAATCAGAATATCATATTCCTTTTTTTGAATGCCAGGATAAAAAAATGCTGACTTACTTTGTCACATCTCATAGAAATGTCCACTTAATTTTAGAAGGTTCAATCATTAATTGCCTTTATTCACTGTTTTAGTACCCAGGCTGTGCCTACTATTGATCTGTTACGTGGTACCCTGGTAAATAAACACACAAACAAACAAAATAAATAGGATATATTTCAACACTGCAGAGCAAAATATGGTAAACGTTTCATTATAACCGCAATATTTATGTTATAATGCATCACTGAGGAATATGACCTACTAAGGTATAAACTCATGTAGCTAGAATTACCAAAGGTAGGCAGGTTCTGATCAACAGCACCTTTACAAGAACCAACAAATTCTAGTTAAACAGGGATTATCCTAAACTGAACCTCAGTTTATAGATTTTTACTCCTATAGAATCAACTCTAAATGTATAAACTGTTCATTTTTCAGAATACGAAACTCCTTGGTTTAAAAATAAACATTTTGAGCACTCAGAACATTCACCATAAAGCACTCAAAATGCAATAAAAATATTAACCGCTTCAACGTTTCAATGTAATTTTCTAACAGACGATAGCTGGATGTTCTCTGATGCATCTCATGTCTTTTTTAAAAAGTTGATTTTACTACTACCCAGAAGACTGTTGTATAAGCCCAAAATGCGTGTGTGAGTGCACAGACAAAAAGCACTGATATTATTTCTATACACAGACACAGACACAGACACAGACACACACACACACACACACACACACACACACACACACACACACACACACACACACACACACACATACACACACTATTCCTGACAGGCCAGGCCTATGACATGAAGCATTGATTTTTCACACATGCAAACACATACTGACACTGCCCCTGACAATTCGGGTCTACAACACGATCCACAAACACTTATACCACAGCATACATACCTACAGGCAAATTAGAAATGCAACAACATGTCTTTCTGGTGACAGGAAATGACAGCACATGGGTAAACCTACACAGATGAAGCCACCATCAAGAACCTACAAGAGCGAAGTGCTGTGAGATGACAATGATACTCACAGCGGCACTTTCCATTCAGCATTTTCATACACATTCTGCTCCTACCAGACCACCAATGGTGCCACGTACCCTGTGGCAATGCTGATGTTTGTGAGGGAAAGTGAAAGAAATTATGACCAACTTACACCCATGAGTGTGTGTGTGCATACACACACACACACACACACACGCCAAATCAGTACTAATTTTCAAACTGATTTCAGCAGATAAAATACATTATGTGACACTACTTCTGCCATACCACATCAGTAACTGCTGTTTACCAATGATCAGTCACAGCACGTCATTTTTACCCTCAGATAACATTTGTGCCCATCAATAACATTTACTGTTATGTGAAGCCAGAATAATGAACAAACAGCAGTTAGTCATTTTCCGTAACAGACTGTTCCAGCAATTATAGTTAGTCAGTACACATCCCAGATGTGCAACTCTCATAAAATAAAAAAATAAATAAAACAAGGAAGACTTAGGAAATTCAAAAGGTGTCAACCTCCTAGAGCAAGTGTGATGCCCCCTGCACTGGCCCAGTAATCAAGGAGCCTCAATCCTTACCACTAGCACCAGTGAGGGACGTCCACATTGGGAGGATGACAAGTACATACACAGTAAAGTACAATTTCCCTTAAGAGCACGGAAAGATCACAGTCAGTCTGGGGCTGGTTTCTGCCTCTTTCTCCAGATTCCCAATAAGACTCCCCACTGTCACAGCTATAGAGCTGAGCCCTTAGCCAGGGTTCCAAGCCATGTCCTCCCAGCACCCTCTCTGTCCAACCAGTGCTTCATGTCCCTGCCCAAGTAGCTGACCCACACACACATTTTGAGATTTGATTTATACACAAATACACACCTGGGAAAGGCTAGAAGAGGTTTGCTAGCTATGTCCCCTTCTGCCCAGACCGTAAGGTAGTTAGCACTGCCATCAGAACCCATTATCAGCTACTTTAAGGCCCTTCCCAAAGGGGGATCAATCCTACTGTGTGATGTTACTATTAACCAAACGGTAAGTGTGACCAACAGCAAGGCTATTGGAGTGGCCTATACAGTGTCACCAAATACATATGCAAGTATGCTAAGAGTTTAAATATCTCTAAACAAACCAGCCACAATTAAAGGGTTTAAATATACTTAATAATAAATAATAAAAGAACAAAACAATACTCAATAACTCAACACAGTGACTACAGAATTCAGAATCACAGGAAATATTTTAAAACAACATGGTAAGATAGTCTCAAATAAATACAGAAAATATTTAAACTAATCTTTACTATATGCCTAACTATCTCTAAAAGAAACAGTGCTCTAAATAACTTATTTACAGAGCAAGGCAAATGAGAAGTGCTGAATGGATGTTTCTAGATCCAAGACAAGATACAAAATTCCCAGCCTCACTCTCTGAGATAGTTCTTAAATTAATACTACACATTACTGCTGGGATTACATCACTTTTTTCACCTGCCTTCAGTTCCGAGGCTAACAGAAACTTAGAATTTAGCATCTCTGCATCAGAGGTACATATCTCTCAGACGTTTGCCTAGAACTGGAAGTCGTAAAACCGTCAAACACTTTTACATTTGAAACTTAGTAATTATTTTTGTTTCAAGACAATAGGAAAAACTCCAACTCTAGACATTGTGTCTGTTCTGAGCTGAACAGACATAACAGAATTGTAAACAATTTTCACTTATTTTCTTCAGGTTTTGCAGGTTACCTCTGTATGTTCCAACTTCTACCATTACAGCACACATCTGCACAGGTATATAGTTTATACACATTTCTGCTCTTTTCCAGCAGGGTACATTGTGGTTACATTCTTGAAGCTCAGGACATAACATACAGTTCAACACACACTTCTGCACCAGTAGTTTAATATGCGCATAACATATAGTTCTCTTATATTTGTAAGACAAGCCTATGGATCATATTCATTATCTTCTTTTGGCTGTTCCCGTTAGGGGTCGCCACAGCAGGTCATCTGTTTCCATTTCTTCCTGTCCTCTGCATCTTGCTCTGTCACACCAGCCACCTGCATACCCTCTCTCACCACATCCATAAACATTATCTTAGGCCTTCCTCTTTTCCTGTTACCTGGTAGCTTCATCCTTAGCATCTTTTTCCCAATATACTCAGCATCCCTCCTCAGCACATGTCCAAAACAATGTAATCTTGCCTCTCTGGCTTTGTCTCCAAACCTTCCAACCTGGGCTGACCCTCTAATATATTTATTCCTAATCCTGTCCACCCTCGTCACACCCAGTGCAAATCTTAACAGCTTTAACTCTGCCACATCCAGCTCAAATTCCTGCCTTTTTGTCAATGCCACTGTCTCCAACCCATATAACATAGCTGGTCTCACTATGCTCTTGTAGACCTTCCCTTTCACTCTTACTGGTACTCGTCTGTCACAAATCACTCCTGACACTCTTCTCCACCCACTCCATCCTGCCTGTACTCTCTTCTTCACCTCTCTACCACACTCACCATTACTCTGAACTACTGATCCCAAGTATTTAAACTCATCTAGACCTTCCCTTTCACTCTTACTGGTACTCGTCTGTCACAAATCACTCCTGACACTCTTCTCCACCCACTCCATCCTGCCTGTACTCTCTTCTTCACCTCTCTACCACACTCACCATTACTCTGAACTACTGATCCCAAGTATTTAAACTCATCCACCTTTGCCACCTCTGCTCCTTGCATCCTCACCATTCCTCTATCCTCCCTCTCATTCACACACATATATTCTGTCTTAGTCCTGCTGACCTTCATTCCTCTTCTCTCTAGAGCATATCTCCATCTCTCCAGGGTCTACTCCACCACTTCCCTATTCTCACTACAGATCACAATGTCATCTGCAAACATTATAGACCACAGGGACTCCTGCCTGATCTTGTCTGTCAACCTGTCCATCACCATTGTAAATAAGAAAGGGCTCAGAGTTGATCCTTGATGAAACCCCACCTCCACCTTAAACGTATCCATCACTCCCACCGCAGACCTCACTGCTGTCACACTATCCTCGTACATATCCGGTACCACTCTTACATACTTCTCTGACACTCCCGACTTCCTCATACAATACCACAACTCCTCTCTAGGCACCCTGTCATATGCTTTCTCTAAGTCTACAAAAACACAATGCAACTCCTCCTGACCTTCTCTGTACTTCTCCATCAATACTCTCAGAGCAAACATTGCATCTGTAGTGCTCTTTCCCAGCATGAATCCATACTGCTGATCACTAATCATCATGTCCCTTTTTAACCTAGCTTCCACTACTCTTTCTCAAAACATCATGCTGGATCATATTACTATTCATAAATGACATACGATGATTTAAAAAATTCCAGATAGCTGGGCTGGCAGCATTTTGGTTTGTCACAGTTCTCCCTCCATGAGAACTCAAGCCAGTTTATCAAGTGACCCTTGAGAAATGTTGCTTGAGAGGGTTGAGCCTATCTGGGAATACCCAATTCCTTGTCTTGAGATTCCAGCTGCCTTGGCATTGCTAAACCCAGTAGCGTGCTGCACTGTCCCATCATATGCCTGCGACCCTCGGCTCCACCATAATAATTTGGGATTTTCCTGGCTGACTCCCTGTAGTCATAGATTCCCCTCAGACTCTTCCTGCCTTATACTGCAAATACTTACCACAGGGGCCTCCCTGTCATGGTAAAGTTTCATCATGTTAACATGGTACAATTTGTGCCCCTGCCTCCTGCCTAGCGGTTCTACCATGTAGTTAACATCACTGACCTTCCTTACCACTTTGAAGGGTCCCTCCTAGGCTGCCTGCAGCTAGTTGTGTCTGACAGGAATGAGAACCATTACCTGCTGCCTTACAGCATACTCTCTAACTCTAGCATTCCTATCATACCAGACCTTTTTCTGCTGTTGGGCTTCTGCCAGGTTCCCCTGGGCCAAGCCCATGAGTTCCCTTGAGCCTTGTCCTGAGGTTTAGGACAACAGACTCCTTGTGAGATTCACACTCACCCTCCCACTCATCTCAAATCAATTCTAGAGGCCCCCTCACCCTATGCCCATACAGCAACTCAAAGGGTGAAAAACCTGTGGATTCCTGGGACACCTCTCTGTAAACAAGCAATAGATGGGGCAAATATTTGTCCCACTCCCCCTTAAACTGGTTTGCAAATGCCCATAGCATGGACTTGAGTGGAAAGTGTAACATCTCAACAAGACCATTAGTCTGGGGATGGTAGGGGTGGTCTTTAGGTGCTTCACTCCACAGTACTTCCACAAATGAGCCAGCAGGTCAGACATGAAATTGGCACCTCTGTCAGTCAGTATTTCTCTTAGGGAAACCTATCCTGCAGAAAATCTCTAACAAAGCATTTGCCACCTTTTCTGCCTCAATGGAGGACAGATCCACTGCCTCAGGGTATCTGGTAGCATAATCTACTACCACTAGGATACACTTTTTTCCTGTGGAACGTGAGGTAGTCAGTGGCCCCACAATATCCATAGCCACCCTCTGAAATGGCTCCTCAATCACAGCCAAAGGAATCAAAGGAGCTTTCACCTTGTCTCCTGCCTTGCCTACCTTTTGGCACTGCTCACAGGTCTTACAGTAAGTCCCCTGTTACGTATCCAGAAATCCCAGGCCAATAAAAGTTCTGCTTTTTTCAATATTCAAGATTTTCAAGTGAGATATAATTATTTGCAAAATTCCAGCTAGCTAGGCTGGTGGCATTTCGGTTTGTCACAGCAAGAATCAGAGACAAAGGGCAAAAACCAGGGACATATTTTAAATACTGCGCTTATATACTTAGAAAGTTGCTAAAATAACAGGTTATACTTTTTCTGAAGGAAATGAAATATGAAACTTGAATGAATGTCATTATTTAGTGGTAGCATTTCTCAACTATTTGCAAGAAAACCACACATTTTATGACCAGGCCAAAAATAAGGCAAAATCTAGGACATTCTTAGAAGTCATGGACAGCTTCCAGCTTACTTCACAAAAATATATGTTAATTCAAGCCACTTAGCTACTTAGGCTCTCAACTTCTCTGCTCAAGAAAAATTAATAGAGGCCCAGAATTAGGGCAGTTGCAAAGAAATACTCCAGTTCATTTAGAAAGTTAATAAAACAACGGGTTATGCATCAATATACATTTTTTCTTTGGAACAGAATAAGTACGACAAACTAATGTTTGGCATTACAGACTGACTGTAATCCTCAACAGTTTATGAGAAAAAAGATTTTAGAACAGACACAGCAAAAAATATGGCAAAATTGGGACAATTAAGAGTTATGCAGAACTGTCCAGTGCCCATAGTATCTGGTTGCCTATCAGGAAAAAGAAAATCAAAAAAATATCAGCTTAACTGCTACCAACCAGACCATCTTTTCCCACTCCTTTTCAGTTTTCAGCTAGACCATGGTATTCAGTCCTATATTCAAAATGTCCAGACTTTCAACTCATCCCACCCATGATCTACACAACATGGTTTGTGTAGATGAAGGGTGAGACCAAGCCAGAAGCTCAGAAATGATTGCATGTTGATGAATGGCACTGCAGTAACAGTTTTGTTCTACCTGCAGGGAAAAAATAAATGTAGACAAGCCAGAGAAGAGCCCCTAGTTGAATAACACCTTGGATGACCACCTAGTTCACCTGTGTGTAAAGGCTGGCCATAGTTCCAGCTGTGCAGAAGGTCAAGGAGAATGGATTACAATGGTCCAGTCACATGTCCAGGAAAGCAAAAAGCAATTTGATAAAGCAGACTTGGAAGAGTCAGGAAGAAGGCGGGCGGAGAGCAGAATGTCCAACTAAGAGATGACTTAATTGTGTGAGAGAATACTTGTAACAATCAAGCATGACTATTCAAGTAATTACAAAAGCGGCATGCAATTGAAAGGTGTGGCATCAGTTAGTGCAACATCCTGACCCCATGTAACGGGTATCTGATGGTTACATGCATTTATCATTTATCCTATGTACACCTTTCTCTTAGCCTGTGCCATAATGTTTATCCATAATTACAGTACAGGATAATTATCCATAATTACATTATAGGATAATATCTTTAATTATGTCGCTCACTCAGTAACTGATTCAGTAAGGTTTCTGGTACAAGCCTCCTTTCAGTAAGCTCTTACGCTTCATGTAGATCTTTTCTTTCAGATTTTCAGGATTTAAGAGACTTCTCTGCAATACAGATTTCAGCTCCACCGCCATGTGTCCATTTTTATGCCTCTATTTGTCATTACATTTGCAACAGAACACTGTTCCAGTCTTTCTTGGTATTCATCCCAAGACTGCACATTCTTATCAAATGCAAAGTACCTAAAGTGCCAATCTTTTTAATTGTTTTTCTCCTACTTAAAAAGATACGAGTAAATAATTTTCAAATTCTGCAGAGCTTGTCACCAAAATAAAGGTATTGTAATTAATAAAATGCACATGCCTGACTTAAAAGTTTGAATAAGTAATCCAAATTCCAAAATTAACAGCAGTAGTAGCTGGTAAAGGAGTGGGGCTACTTGAATAATTACAAAGTTCCAAGATTCACTTTGCAGGAACAGACAACAAGGGAGGGGTCAGAACCAGCTTGAAGTGGATCCTAACTATATGAATTTCAAAATGCTTTGACGCATGACATACAAGCTAAAATTAACTACTAAAAAATGAAGACGCTAGCACAGTGGTTCTCACATGGACTGACATTGTCCAGTATACATGCACCAACACTTTTAAGTGTATGCTTATTCTTATGGCTTGGCTTAGTTTATTAAAAAAGAAAAAGTAGAATTATGAATTTTATGAAGAGTAGTCACTGATGAGAAAGAGATTGTTTCTACTATTATTAATATTGTGTAGATTTGTAGTACAGAAGCATTCTTTAAGTTGTAACTTAAAGAATATCTGACGCTAGGCAAAATTAGGTATTTCACTGTCAACAGTGAACTGCTCTATTTAAATAAATTCTGATTTCTACATTTCAGACATGATTAAGCCTCCCCAGGACAAACCTATGTGATTCTTTAATGGCCAGGAGTGAGATACTGTAATACTTAATTTATGATTTCATCATTAGTGTGTGCAGTGATTGCTTCAAAGCCATCTTTCCTATAAATAGCTGTTCCTCTTCACTAACTCAAAAAATGTGCAGGATGTATATCCATTATCCTACCAGGCTCCTAACCCAAACCTTCCTTCAGCCTGACTTTCATTAAGCAGTTTCTCCATGTACTTTTCTTACTTCATGACACGTTATTGTATTTTCTAACCAACAATATGTATTAGTCCAAGGACACTTGCAGGATAAAAACCAGACCAGATGCAAACATAAGATAAAAAAATACAATATTTAGTAACAACACAGGATACGCAGTGAGCAATAATATATGCAGTACAGGCATTACATATGAATGCAAAAAAGAAGCGCAGTATCTTAATCCAAAAATATACATACATAAGTCACATAGTAAGGTGACTGCCCTTTCTTTAGTTTCCGGCTTTGTACTATCTAGAGGTACCCTGCCCAAACCCATTTTTCATTCTACAACAATAAGATGGGCTTCTACATAGCTCATTTTGACATTTTCTAAAGTCACACATTTCCATCTTCAGTGACAGGAGTAAGCACAAAGAATATCTTCATGAGATCCCCAAGTTATAACTTTGAGCCGTAAGATTTGTAGAACTGTAAACTCATTTTACTTACTATTTTTTTGAACAGGCCACCTGTTTTGAGACATCTGCCCAAAGACCTATTCCATAGCTTGGCTGGCTGCAGTGGTCATCCATTATGATTATTTCTACCTTTTGCAGGTCATTCTAGGTTCTTTTAAATAAAGCTAACAAAAGTCAGTTATGAAAAAAGCAATGATAGGAAAATAGACTATTCTGGAGATCTCATCATGATATGCGTTGTACAAGTATTTTTTTTTTTTATTACTGTTTTTATTTGCATTTCTTATCTGGGCTAGAACACTGATTTATAAGGACCCTTTTCAACCTCAAACAGTTAACACTACCTAGTTGCATGACTTGTTCAGAATCACACAGTAGGCAGCAGGAGGCTGAAGGAATCAAACCCAGGAATATAGGAAACAGCTTCTTAACAGTTCATAGCTTTAATCTTCTGTGCCATTCGCCAGACAATATACCACATTACACTGTCTGTAAATAAAACCCATGTTTCCTATATGGCAGGAAAGAATTTTACTCTGAACCACCGATCCACTTTGCAGTCCTAATCTGCATGCTGGGACTTGTAGCATATTATGTCTTACTGGCATTCACGCAATTAAGTGATGCACACTCATGAGGTAGTAAACAATCAAAGGAGAGACAATATAAGTAAAATGAATTAATCTCAGATGAGGCTTCAGTTATCTTGTCAACTTAGCAATAAATAGTATGGTGCAATAAGAAAGGAAAAGAAACATACAAAACCTATACAACCAAAAGATTTTATGTTATAACTGGATAGAAGAAAAAAATGCGTGATTATCAGTAGGTTTAAGATAGATCTCATAATGATAACACAGAATGACGAACAGAGCCCTATTAGCAACCACAATTCCTGTCAAGCACTAACATTCAATTTGAAATCTATGCAGCCCAAACAAACTGATCATCAAAAGGTAATGGCTTTCTTAAAAGACAAACAAAACTCAGCTATGCATGCAAAGGAGTCACCTTGGCATCCAGCTTATAAGATAACAACATGGCATCTTACAGGTCCTTGATGACAGAATTACAGTTTTTAAAACTAAGGATCTTGCATTGAACTTGATATTATATGCAGTTATTAGCAATGCTTATGATATTCTGGTATGCCAATAAAATAACAGCTGCAATCAATCTTAAGGCCATGACCAGATGACGAAAAATAGTGAAAAAAAGACAAATGTTTTAAAAGAGGTTTACATATGCCAATTTCATTCCCCTTAACTATCAATATATCCAGTCAAAGTACTATTTACTTATTTATTGACATTTGGTTACTGAGAAAGTCCGACTGGGTCAAGGTACCCATTTTCAGCAGAGGCCCAGAGAGAAAAGCTCCATTACATAGAATTAAAAGTAAACATTATATAGATAAACCTTTTACATGGAAAGATCCAACACTTTTTTTGAAAGACATAGTATACTGTACTATACAGGAGAAATACAAAACTTATTAATTGCATTTTACAGTGTACTGAGAAAAAACAAAAAATCCTGATATGTTAGTAATCAAAGCAAAGGGAAACATTTATTGATAAAAATTGAGGTGAACAGAACAGGGGAAGCTAAGATAGGATTGTACAGTGACAGAGGTTAGATGGATGTTATATTTGAGAGGCTATATAGTACAGAGGAGGTAGTGGAAGTTGCTGGAGGCTTTGAGTGTAGGAAACAGATATAGTGAATAGATATATGAAACTGGACATGATTAGGGTATGGGTAGCAAGAATCACCCTGGTTTAGAACAATAGTAGATCCAAGATTTAAGTAAAAATTCTTTTAGATTATACTTTCATTTCATAAGGCTAGGATTAGCTCTGATGTCTAGGAGAAGGGGATTCCATAATTTAGCCACTGAGTAGTAGTACAGACTTTGTCCAGCAGTTTTATTTGGTTTATGTACAGACAGGAGTTGTTTGTCCTCTGAATGGGAGTATAGATTTGTAACATTGAGTTTAGGCAGGGAAGGCTGCAGGTTTCTAGATTATTTTGTGGTCAGACGTTAGTTGAAGGTAGTTAAGGTGATGTGGGAGTTCAAGCCAGTTAAGGGAGTTAAGAGCTGTGCAGTGATGACTATAATCATTGCAAATTTAATGATCTTATTGTAGCATGATTCAAGCTTATTTTTAGTGTGTTTTTTAGGTTGGTCATTATAGGGGCAACATATAGTAGTGAGGGTAGTAGTCAGCTTGTGGCTAGTGTGTTTTTGTGGCTGTATCCAAAAAGCTTGTGTGTCTGTAGAGCACTCCTAGTTTTTGGTATGTTTTTTGATAGTACTATGTATGTGAAGATTAAAGGTAAGTTTGCTATCAATTGTTATTCCTAATAGTTTGGAGTGTGGGGTTACTTCCATTTCTGTGCTATTTAGGGAGAAAATCTTGAACTCTGGAGAGGCTGTCCTGGAGGTAAAAAGGAGGAGCGTCACTTTATTGAAGCTGAGTAGTACTTAGACATTACTGAGCCAGGACTCAGTAGAAGTAAAGGGCATCTTGAGTTATTTGTCTAAAGTGTTCTATGCCATTTGAATAAAAAATGATAGCTGAGTCATCTGCGTATTGGATTAGTGTACTTTGACACAAGAATTGTGAAGATTATTTATGAAGGCATTGAAAGGGAGTGGTCCAAGGATGGAGCCTTGAAGGATTCCTGTTTTGTTAGCTAAGTATGGGGAAACACAGCCTTACCATTTTACACGGTGTAGTCTGTTGGATAAATGGTTAGTAAACCACTGTAGAGAGGATGGTGAAAGGCCTCGGACTGAGAGTAGTTGTAGGAGTTTGGAGTGTGACAAAAGCCTCAGATCGGTCAAGAAATAGTGCCAAGGCTAGTGTACCAGAGTCTCTTGCCTTATTAACTTTGTCCATGAAGGATATTAACACTGGTGTTGTCCTTTCAGCTTGCCTAAAGCCATGTTGAGTGGGAGTTAATAGTTCATTGTGGAGAAGATGTTTAAGAAATTGCTTATGCATAAATTTTTCTAACAGTTTGGAGACAATGGCAATGGGATTAGTTAGACAGTTCAGTAGATTTCTTTTGTGCAGTGGAATTATGATCATTTCCATAGGATGGGCCAAAAGATTCAGTGATGGATCTATTGATAAGAATGCTAATACAGTAGGTGATAGCATCAACAGCCATTTTCAGATATTCAGCTAGGAGACTGGCAGAGACAAATCAGGGTTTTATTTTCTACAGAAGTTTCCGTATGATGTTAATGGAAACAGGTTGTAGTGTGAAGATGGAAGGGGTTCAGAATGTAGTGCATGTGGTTACAGATAAGTGGGATGTTAGTCGAGTCTTTTTAGTGGTGGTCTGTGAGAGGGGCGGATGGGGGATAGGGTTGTTAGATGTAAAGAGGTAGGAATGTTGAGATGGGGGAGTTTTCAGTGATATTAGTAATATTTTCAATAAAATATGTGTTGAACATTTCTACAATTTGTGATGGGGATTTAACTCTGGATGGGCTAGGATTTTGTCTGGATCCTGGGTTAAGTAATGAGGAGATGGAAGACCAGACTTATTAGGGGTTGTTTTTGTGGTTAGTTTGTAGTTGAGTATAATAGTATTTTTTGTCATTAATTATATGTTTTCTAACCTGATTTACAGCTGCTTGTAATTTTGTAAACATGTACCAGTTTTATTCTTTTGCCACTCCCTTCAAGCTTTGCCCCTATATATCATTAGTTTTTTTTTTTTTTTTTTGTAGGTTCTGTTAGCCAAGGAGAGTGGTTGACTTTGGTTCTTTTTGTTCGAGGTGGGGCTAGGCTATTAAGGGTACCAAGAAATGTTTTATTAAAATGGGAAAGATTTATGGCCCTCACCGACTTGGATGGACTACCCCAGGTGACACCAAGAGTGGTATTTAAAAACCCAATAAATATAAAAGGAATTTTGGAAAACAATAATTATAGTAACAAGGGAACCCAACTAGGAATTAGGGCTAAGCTGGGAACCTTTAAATGCGGGAAATGCAAACAATGTGAGCATATTATTAATAGAGACAATGTTTTTCTGACAAGTAGGAGAAGGTGTATAAAAAGTAAGGGGTACTACAATTGTGAATCTATAGGACTTGTGTATTTGGCTATTTGTGTGGAATGTGAGTCATTCTACATAGGAAAGACAGAAAGGACTCTAAAGAGGCGTGTTTACGAACACATGTACGATGTCAAAAAAGGAAAAGACACAAATGCATTATATAGACACACAAGGACTTGTGTAGGAGCCAAATTTTTGTTCTTTGTTTTAGATCAAATAAAAAGGAATATAAGGGGTGGCCCTTGGGAGGAAAACATTGCCTATAAAGAACTATGGCGGCAAGTGGCTTTGGAGGCAAATAAAAAGCCTGGGCTAAATGAATACATTTCTATTTTGCCCCTCTTGAAAATTAGATCAGCCAAGTTGTGATGGAGCATGTATTACCAGATTTGGACAGTAGGTGTCATCCCTACCCTATTTAGAAAATATAGTTTTACACACGTAGTTACTTGAATTTATACTTAATAAAATAATACATTTTTTTAAAAGGAAGTTTTTAACAAATGTTTTTAAACATGGTTTTTAGAATTTTCCTTGCAAAATGTCAACATTTTAATACAGGGAGTTTTATATAATAAAGTTTTATTTATTTAGTTATTTATTGACTCAAGTACTATTAAAGAAATAATTATGGTTGGAAAAGGAAGTGATGAAATACTAAATTATGTAGTAGCTAGAATGTTGATTTGTAGGTTCATATTGTGAATGAATAATGATTGGATGTTACTTAAGCTGGTTTTATATAAAATGACTTATTTAAAGTAGTATGGCATTTCATCTGATGAAGTCCCTTTGGACGAAAACGCTGATTATGTGAATGCGTTCATTCATGTGTATTTATTCGTGTTTTACGTAATTTGTGGTACAATAAATTGGAATAATTCTCAGCCTGCTTTGGTCATCGCTTTCGTATATTTGCTTTGTTTGGTGGAGTTAGGAGGTGATTTTTCTGCAGTTTCTTGGTTTTATTAAAATGGTTAACTGCATCATCTAGGGGTAATATTTTCAACATGGACCAGTTTAAAGACTTTAGTAAATTAATGAACAACTGTGGGTTGTATTTAGGTTACGGAACAATTTATATTTGTGGACATTGTCCAGATGGGATATAGTCCTATAGGTGTATGTTGGTAAGTGATCACTTGGAGTTTCAGGGACAGTACTGGCTTTGATGCATTTGTTTGGATCTGTGACCATAACTCTGTCAATGACAGATCTTTGGTTGCTGTTTTTGTGAAGTCTAGCTGGTGTTTTAATGAACTGTATGAATCCAAACAGACTCATATTGTGGGTAAGGAAATCAGAAGTTAAGTTTTGCCAGTTGATGTTAATGATTTCGCTGGTGACAGTGTATGATACCCAGGACAGGATATCTTCTAGGACAGGAATATTATGACCAGGGGGCTATACAGAATGGCAATGCACAAGTGTTTAGTCTTACTTAATCTTAAGAAGACTAGAAGGACCTCTGCATTATTGAATGTTGGGATGGGCTTAAAGCAGGGTAACACGGTATATGCACTGTGGTAGATCACAGCTACACCTCCTGCTTTTTCAGTGCTCTATCAGCTCTTATTATGCTATTGAAGGAAGCAGTTCAGAGTCCTCCATGTAAGTGCACCAAAGTTTAAACCATTAAAGCCGAGGAAACCATACTTAGGAAGGGTTTTCCAGTATGGTTTTAAAACATTACAAATATGAAAAGAACTGATATCTCCAGTCTCTCTGGACCCATGACATAGAGGGATGAAGCCATAACTATAACCCAGGTGACTCATGTGCCATTAGTGATATGGAGCTGAAGAAGCCAAGCAGGGGTGGATGGGCTTCAGCAGCCATCAGCTTGCCTATCCTTAGGGATGGAGGCAGCTAGGCCAGATCTATGTCAGTTTATCAAACAAACACATTGTTGAAACCCATATGGGTGAGACCATATGGTCAGCAATGCAGTTAATCAAAAAAACTGGCATAAAGCCACACAAGACCCACAAACACAAACAATGCTTTTGCAGTGGGGCAAGCCCTCATGCACCCCTACTCCCCCTGTTAATTATTTATACCATCTCCTAGATCACACTACAGTGGGGGAAAAGGACAAATTCCCTGATCCCCACTGCATTGTGATCTCAGTCAGAATGCTTCGACAAACCAGATTTCAACCACATGGGTTTCAACATTTTGTTTGTTCAATAAAATAAAATAAAATAGACCCACTAGACCTATTCCATTAGTGACAACTACAAAAGGGTGGGTGACCACTCATGGAAGATGTCAAGGAGGCTCACGCTTTTGCAGAAGAGCAAGCACTGCCGAGTCCAGGAGGTAAAAGTGTGGAAGCACATATGTCTCTGTCTGACTAGGCAGTCATTGCGAAGTCTACAAACTGCCTACTGTCAAAGGGTTAGGTCAGGTGAGACAGGGTGGAGACGTCTATGGGGCCAGCATCTCGTGTTCCAGTGGAACAAGTGAGCTCATTTGCTTCCCGGGATGAGAACAACAGGATCGTAGAGTTCTCACAATGTATGAGGATTTCTAACTCTTACTCTTGAAAGAAATAAATGAGCCAATGACGAACAGCATGGAGAACCACTGACAAGTTTCATAAGACACTCAGTAATAATACTTACCATCGGTAAGACTTTGAAAATAACTCTTTGTACAAAGGAAGCATAATAAAGTATTAACTCATGGTATGGAAACTGAATGTAAAATTAAAGGTCTCAAAATCTTAAACGAGAACTCCCTGGTGACTGCACTGCTCCAGCTTCAATCACTCTGTGCTTGAAAGTAAGTAATGGTAACTAAAGACTGGCCAGTGAAATGTCTGTCGTTGGAATTGCACAGATGTTAACAAGGCAGATGAGAGAATAGTGGAACTGCTGCAAACAACAGAGACTAAGCCACATTTTCTTTGAGTTTTTAAATGTGCTGTTATTGCCATGGCAACTTAAATACCACGTTTACAACTGCAGCTAGAATTTCAGAAATTGAGCAACTTTCAGAATTCATCCCCCTTCCCAGCCCAGACAAGTACATGTTTGTATTCTAGACAGCATGTCTTTTCAATGCTGCAAAACCAGGCATTCTGAAAAAGATGCTGCATAACAAAATATGTAACCAAAAATCATGGTAACTCTATCAGTTATTTTACTATTTAGTACAGCCCACTGGACAAAAACACATTATTTTAAGAAGTACATGATGTAACATGGATGGGATATGCCTGGCTACACATTTGAAAAAAAGCTTCTCATAGCCAGATCTCCACTTAATTCAACCTCCATTTAACAGAAATAATTGCTGGTTCATGTATGGGACTGTGGAATAAAGATATGGTAATGAGCTACTAGGTTTTGTAACCCATCAAAAGGACAGTAAGGGCATGTATGCAGATACATCTGTACAGACATCCAAGGAAGAGTTCCAGCATGTTAGGCTGCAAATCCAGGCATTTTCAGATTCATTTTAAACTGAACATGGAATGTCCTCCCAAACAGAAGAGTCACACATATGCCTGGTGATTTCCTTCCCTGGCTAACCCTGGAACAAATTAAGCGTATTTCTTAATCCCAGTCACATTTCATTTTCATACATTTTGAAAAGTCCGTGTAAACCAGGACGTTTATCAAGATGTGGTCCAGGAAAACTCAGCAGTATGAAGCGTAACACATGTATACAACAAACACATACAGAGGCTTACAAAGCAGTAGAGAATAAAACATGTATGCCGCAAAGAGTTACAAAACTGAAATGATATAAAAGGAATATCTAAATCAAGTAATAACTGTTAGCATTGTAGCTTTTGGTTAATACAGAACAGAGTAAATCGAAGAATGCCTGAAATGTTTCTGAGTCGTGGATGAAAAGTGGCCTTAGAGTATCTAACAAACCTGGCTAACAATATGTTGCATAAATAAAATTCATCGATGTATGAATTGATAGATGATAACACAATACAAAGTGCAAACTGGAAATAATGGACGGCTCTTCAACCTCATAATACAAAAGATAAAACACAGAAAAAGATTCCAGAAAATTATTAGAAATTAAAAAAAAGAACGTGACAGAAATGAGTGAAGGGAGTAAGCAAATTGAACCAGCAATTCTTTGAATATTAGCAGGTCTAATAAGGTTTCAGTGTAAAAATGGGAAATCCTTCCATTTGTAATACAAAATATAACTAATGGACTAAAACTAGTGTAATTAAAACAAAGTTAAGTCTTTAGATTATCATGGGGATAAGTTACGAGAAAGAGACAGGTAGAAAATATGATCTAAGTTTTTCTCATGCATAAAGATACTGACTGGTTCAAAAACAGGTGTCTAATCTGTCTCCGTCTAAGTATAATGTACTAAGTCTTGACATTCAAACATTTCCGACACAGTCAGTTAACTTATAGGTTCATAGGTGAACACTGGCCTAAGTGCCCTGAAGGGCAATTTTAAGCCTAGCCAATAACCTGAGGTCAGAAACAAATCATGTGCCTTGTGTTTATGAGGTAAAAATATTAACCATTATGCCAAACCCACCCCTTCTAATTTCCAAACAACAGACATGCAAAGAAACAGACATAATAACAATCCAGCTATAGCAGCCTCAAGATAAAAGTGTAAATTTTGTTTGTTTACTTATTGTCATACTGTAGTATTGTTACCTGGCAGTTAACTTGGGTTAATGGACTGCTAATGAGCTATAGTTTATACAACTGAGTGCGAGTTTATCAATCTCAGTTGCATACTGCGTAATTCTGTCCAATTCTACATTACACCAGAAAACAGGTGCCAGCAAAAAAAAAAAAAAAGGCAGGTATTCCTCAAGTGTCATCATCATCATCATCAACTTCCCTCTTCTCCATTTTTATATGGGGCTGGGGTGTCACATCAACAATGTGACAAAATCACCTACAGCCAACATTTACACCACCAAGTGGGTAGCCTTGTTAGTGTGTTGCCTGGGAACAAAACAAAACTGGGGTATAGGTTGGTACTAGGCTATCAGCCCTAGGGCCTATACAAGCCTAGCCATAACAATTCCCTGGCAATTTCTCCCACAATATTTACTTCTCTGGACTCCTGTCTGGTAGGATGGCTGATGTGATCCCCGGGGTGAATTTCCGGGGTGAATTTCCTATCACCCATCCAATCATCAAGGTTCCTTTTGAAGATGGCCAAGGAGGCACTCTGCTTGACATGTATGGGCAGTCTATTCCAGAGTCTGGGGAGTCTCTGGGTCAGGAACCTATCCCTCCAGCATATTTTGTTTATTGTGATGACAAGGTTTAGATCCCTGGAGTGTGTGGCTCTGAGGGATTGGGATTTCTTTAATTGTAGCATGTCCAACAGCTCTGGATTTGACATGGCCTTGTATGTTAAGCAGAGATCGCCTCTGAGTAGACGATATGCAACAGAGTATAGGTGGAGTTTTTTAAGGTGGTCAGTGTAGGGCATCTGCTTTAGGCCTGTGATTCTTTTAGTAAGGTATTTCTGCGGCCTTTCCAGTTGTTCAGATGTTTTGAGAGGTACATACCAAATGGGGCGTTGTATTCTATAATGGGTCTAACGAGGGATGAGTACAGTGGGACAATGACCTCCTTTTTTCTGGATGAGAAGCCCTTTGTGATGAGGTGTGCCACATAGAAAGGATTTCCTGACTGTTGTGGTGATGTGGTTATCAAAGGTGAGACCACTGTCTACCTGTGTCCCTAAGTCTCTTATCACACTTTTGGTGTTTAGTGTACTGCCACCTATGCAGTAATTCATGGGTACATGTTTTTTCCCAAAGGGGATAACTATACATTTCTTGGCACTGAGCTTGAACCCATGACTCTGGCACCAAGCATCTGTTTCTGTAAGGCCCTTTTGTAGAGTATTCACATCATTTAGGGATTCAATAATGGCTCCCAGTTTGCAGTCATCTGCAAATTTTGTTAGCCAGAGTCCCTTAGTGTTGGCCTGTACTTCAGAGAAGTAGATTCCAAACAAGAGCGGCCCCAAGACTGAACCCTGAGGTACTCCACTTGTCACTTGTCTGGAGCTGGATTTGGAGTCAGCTACTTTTACAGTGTGGGTTCTGTCAGTAAGCCAGTTGGCAACCCATTGGGTGATGTAGGGATTAATGCCCAGCTTAGTAAGTTTATCTATGATTCCAGAGTGGGGGATGGTGTCAAAGGCCTTGGCGAGGTCTAGATAGGCTGTGTGGACCACCTTACCCTTGTCCATGGCTCTGGAGACTAATTCGAAGAAGTCAATTAGGTTTAGGAGACAAGATCGGCCCTTCACGAACCCAAACTGGGTGGAGTCCAGTGTTTGAAGGTTGCCAATGTCTTTGTTTATAAGTTTCATGATAATACGCTCCATGGCCTTACAGATAAGGCTCGTCAGACTGATGGCACGGTAGTTTCCGGGATCCAAGGTGGATCCCCCCTTGTGGAGTGGGATAACTGTAGCTCTGCACCACTCAGTGGGCACAAAACCTGAGGTGAGGCTATGATTAAACATGACACTTAGGTGAGGTGCCAGTTCATATTGTAGTTCATGTAGTACACAGCCTGGGATGTCATCTGGTCCCATGGATGCTGTATTCTTAGTTTTGGAGAGTACAGTTTTTACCTTTGTGGCCGTTATTACTGGAATTTGGCAATCTTCCGGTATTGAGATGGGCCGTTTAGGGGGTGAGAGGGGGGTGAAGTTGGCACTGAATTGATCTGCCAGGATATTGGCAATATCCTTGGGATCAGTATATTTAATGCCATTCTGTTGAATAGAATACATACTGCAAATGGAAAAATAAAGGTAATTGATATTTTGACTAGAGGTTACTTTTTACATTTCAATTTCTTTCTGAACACAGATAGAAAGATAAACAGACACACTAACTATACAGAAGGTACTACAACTTGAGGCCCTCCTGCAACTGAAACACATTCATATTTGTGTAGTTACTGAGGCATGTTTTCAAAGCAATGACAGCAGTCTCTCTGTGCCATGGTTTAGTTCCCATCATGCCTTCAGACCTTTGGGTAATTAAGGGTGGTATCTATATTTGTTATAAACAGCATTACTTGAAATTAAATTGACCACAACCTTAACTTGGAGCTCATACAGATCCAAACAGAGACAGTCAAGCTACTGACACAGGGAAAGGGCATCTGCATGGGCTGCCATTGGACCCACGTTTAACAAGAATCCTGGGTGCCAGATGGAAATCTAATGGTGGAAGGATCAGGTGGTCACTGGTTCACTCTCCAAGTTTACTTGCAGACTGTAGGGTTTCCCACTGAGGTCTAGACCCAGCTGAAAGAAAATTAGTGTGAAGCCTGTGCACAATATCTCTCCTAGTGATGTGCAAGAGAGGACATCTATTTTACTCTCCTCACTACACCTGTGACTAGATTACGGCATGCTAGAAAATCTCTATATCAACAAAAATATGGTGGCCTTACAGGTGTCTGTGACAAAGCTCTAGCCACTCTCCAAAATGAGGGTTTTTACATGGGAGGTAAATTTGTTATGGGCACAGGAAAAAAGGTTGAATTAACATGGGACATTTAAGCCACAAAAGGAACATAAGAAATAATTCCACAGGTAAATACTTGCATGCGGACTTATTTACATACATGACTATAAACATGTATGCCTACAAAGCATAATCTGTTTTTGAGACAAAGGCAAATGTAAAAATGATTCACTCAAAATACAAGTTGCTACCAAGCTGTAGCTATTTTACTTAGAGAAAGTATATAAAAATGGTCTTCCTACAGAATAATGAAAATGCTTCGGACAGACTCCAATCCCTGACAAACTTTTTCACATTAATTACAGTGCTGACAAGAACGTTCAATACCTATGGAAAAACAAGTTTAACACAATTATTAATTTTACAAGTACAGAAATATTCACGGATAAAGATATACGAACAGCAGTTCTAATAAACTACGGCTTATCTCAGATCTACTATGAAAGCTCAAGGTTACATGAATCAAAACACAATTCCTCAACAAGTATTTAAAATTGAAAGACAAAGTATACGATCTTCACTACACATATACCTGCATCACTTCTACTTTACCCTCTCTTCTCACCTGCAGTTTCTACTCTTTTGTGTACTACTAAACTTCACATTTTTTTTCTACTCTGTTAATAATATTTACATATTGTTTCAGTCATCTACCTTCTATGATTACTCTGTGTTTGTGAATCAGTTCTGTTGTGTTTTATTTATTTATTGTGAATTTGGTCACCTGGGCTATGCCTACAAATGGTCTATTGTGATCAGTGTACTACCCCAGTAAACAAACTAAATAAATAAATAAATACTCAAGGCTGTATTGTTCTCAAACAAATACACAGGAATCAAAGGCACAAATAAGCATTTTTGCAGGAGGGGCAAGGTTACCTGTACTCCCCATGTGGGAGATTTTGCATCTCATAAACCCTTATTTTATTATTCTTCCTACAAGATTACTACACTCCAGACAGAGAGACAAAGAGAGAGAGTAATTGGTAATAGAAAAAAAAAACTGTTGCACTCTTTCTTTAGGAAGGTACAAGCTTGGAAAAGTTAAAAGTATATATATTAAGCAACAACGCATAAGTAACTGCCACCTCAAGCAATTATGCTCAAGCGACTAGGATATAAGCAATCTGCCAGTTAATACTACAACCTGCAAGAGATGTAAATATTTAATAAACATGAAGACAATCTTCTCACATCACCCTACTGTCAGTAAACATCATACTGCCCCAGCACCACATCAGTTCAGTCACAGAACACTACTAAACCCATAACGTATGCTGAAGCTGTAAAGAAAAGTTCGCCAAAGCTTCCTAGAATTCACTGTAAATGTCACTGCCTCCAGCACACAAGGAAACATGTACTTCTTCTCCACTCACACATACTGCAAATCTACAAAACACACCCAGAAGTTACCAGGAAAGCAGGCCTAAACTCATAAGGCCCACTTACTCTATTTCCACACAGGGAAGTGTTTTAGTCATAGGTGACTCATTAGTTATGCAGACTCTATACTGACTAGACAAGACAAGAACAAGGTGGCTGTAAGCTGCATATCTAGTCCCAGGGTCTGTGATGATACAAGGGTCCTAAGGTCCCTTAAGTCAGACAAATTTGACTGCAAACTAGTGGTTACCCAAGTGGGAATGAATAACCTGAGGCATTCCACCCAGAAGGACATGCAGAAAGACATAAAGGAACTTACTATACATGTGGTAGACACTGGTCTTAAATAGCATCTTGCCTTCACTATGAATGATGTCCAAATATGAAGACAAGAGAATTGGATAAAGCAATTGGTGTCATTCTAAGAGGATATGGTATTTATCAGCCTGGGGTGATATGGCAGATAAGACTTCCTGTTTCACCATGGATGGCTTACATCTGTTAGACCAGAGCTTCCGCTTACTAGCTAAAGCTTTTGCTGCCCCATGGTGCCATTTAAGCACAGTCCTCCTACTGGACATTGCTACTTAGAAAATTCAAACTCAGATTTGGACAGTGTCAAGGTGGCACTACTCAAAGCTAATGCAGTCTAACTAGAAAGGTACTAGAACTTGAGGTCCTCCTGCAACTCAAACATATTCATATTTGTATAGTTACTGACACAGTTTCAGCTCAATGACAACACTCCCTCTACAGCACGGTTTACTGCCTACCATGCCTTCAACCCTTGGAAAACTGTGGAGGATATCTACATTTTTTAAACAGCATTACTTGACATCAAATTAACCACAACCCTAACTTGGAGCTCATGGACATCCAAATTATCCTTAACAAATCCAACTATTACTTCACTGCTAGATACAGATCCCCATCAATGTCACCCAAAGATAAAATAATTTACCTCAAGCCTACTGAGGCATTATGTATCAAACCAAATACCTTCTTACTAGGGAACTTCAATTACTCAAGCATTGGCTGGTGCACTTAACACCTCTAAAACTAGTTATGCTCAGCATTTCATAGGCTTCATTAATACCTCTGGGATGGAGCAAATTGTAAAATTATCCACTCAAGGCTTTAATATCCCTGACCTGGTCCTCACCATTCTAGCCCTCTCATGTACCCCACACCCTGCATCTCCTCATTCTTGGTCAACTCTGACCACAAATCAGTCACCTTCCCTGTCAGACCCAGTGATACAACCCCACCACCAAAAGAGACCATCTTCAGGGACTCCTCCATGGCAAAACTACTTCAGTTTGTAGAAGACCTATGTAAAATTCCTAATAATCCCTCACAAATGGACTTAACTGAACATCTGCATGGAAAGGTCATTACCCATTAGCCCTAAATAGACCTGTAAATTTAGGAATAAATGTCTACAGTGGAACTCCCAAATTAATAAACTGTACAATAAAAGAAGGAAAATAATAAAAGCATGCAAGAAATCCCATCTGCCTACCTCAAGACTACAATGAAAATTGCCAGCAAAGAACTTAGAAACACTATTATAAAATGTGAAGAAGAGTATGAACTTTAAAACTGATACAGATTCCAAAGGAAACTACAAATCATTCTTCAGTTATGTCACACAATTACAGAATGATGTCCAAAATTGCAGTGAGCTCTTGTATGTGATAAAGTTATTAAAGTAAACAAATGCACTTTTTCCCTTCCTCTTCTCTTTCTTTTTTGTATTAAGAAATGTAGGAATTACAGTACAAAAAAGACAAGCTAAACAAAAGCACATTTAAGTTAATAGGCTGTAATATTGACTTGTTGACATGGGTGTAAAAGTAGACAGATCATAGTATATATAGAGATGATATGTCTTCTCTTACTTCTGCATTGATGACTGTCTGGATTAAGACCATTGGCTTAGTCTAATAACAAATGTTAAGTGGAAACAAGTAAATATAAGAACACCAAATATAATAACTTTTTCTTTAGCAATAAATGTATCAGTGGGTTGCAACAGAGGACTTAATTTACCTCTCTTGTCTTACTTTTTCATGGAAGTAAGCTGATAATAGGGCCATAAAAGAAAGGACACTGATTCTTCATTGCTAAAAGTTGATTTCTGAAAGTATGCAAGTAGTTTTCACATCTGGGGAGGGGGAATAAAGATAAAAAGAATAGACACCAATTACTGTAAGTAGAAGCAAAGGCAATAATATGCATCTTAGCATGAATAACCTCCATTTCAGGTTAACTAGGACCTGTGTTTGAAGCTGTCTATTTGGCATGAATGTTCCTATTAGGATGGTCAAACTTCATTATTTGAAGATGTACATAGTTATGTGTGTTTGTATTAAGTTAATAAGTTATGGTGGTATTTGGGTGTATGTTTGGTTTCTTCCTTGATGGATTTTATTAAAACAAAAAGTCATAACATGTGATATATGTTCCAATGTTGATGAAAGAAAAAATTGTATAAAGGATTAACCTGCCAAACATTAATGGCTGCAAATATCACAAAAGCTGAAATAAGACATTTAAAAAGCTGCCATATATAATAAGTGGGAATAATGACTTCTCACCATGATGGCAACTCTTTCGATATTATCTTAGAATGTAAATGGTCTCACAGGTATAGACAAAACTGAAATAATAATTAATTATTTTAACAAATGCAGAGTGCAAATAGCAATGCTACAGAATACACAAAAAGAGAGAACTGAGCATGTGAATCTGATAAAGAAACACTTTCAGAATGGATATTCAATAGAACATCAGGGACAAAGGAAAAGATGAGTACTTATATGAATTGCTAGAGGAGCTTCAGTAATGATAGAAGAGGGAAAAAAATATAATAATGGCAGATTTGTAGTAGTAAGGCACTATTGGCAAAGGGTGAGGATTACACTGGAATTCAATTATATTCCACCTAAAGGTGGTATTTTTGGAGTGTAAAAACATTTTGGGAGAAATATTGAACTTTCAGTAGGAAATATTACTTATAGGTGGGGACTAGAATTTGATTTGCAACAATAAGGCAATATCTGGGGGGGGGGGGGGCCTAGAAGGGAAAATAGATTTCTGAAGAAGTTTATGAAACTATCTGGTACAAAAGATGTGAATGCAGAAACTCAGAAAAATGTACGTATTATTCCCCAAGGTACAATAACTGGGCTAGCCTTGACAGAAATTATATTTCACAGGAACATGTCCATTTAATTGAGAACTTTGAAGCACATCCAATAACTATCTCAGAGCAGGTACCAGTAACAACTAAGATAAAAATACAGGGAAATGAAGTCAAAATGAGACACTGGCACATCCCCACCTACCTGTCAAAAAGACAGGAATTTAAGGAATGGGTAGTGGAAATTATCCAGGAGTTATTAGGGAAGATGGAAAGTACTCCAGAGGTTATAGCTAGTGAGTGGGATGAAATGAAAGTGGAGCTTAAAATATGACAGAAATAAAAGAAAAACTGATCTGGTTAAGAGGTAATAAGACTTATTTAGAGGGGCTAATAAATGTTAAAGTATTGTAAAATAAGGGAAATCTCACAGAACAAGAGGAGGCACAATTACAGAGTGCTAAAGAGAAAATAAGGGGTACTAGGATAATATGCATGATTTTAGAAAGACTGTTGTTAAGCAACTGTTTTTGATCATCACTCCAGAGCACAAAAACTTTTGGCACAATGACTAAGGCAACAGAAAATAGAAAAGGCTGTTGCCAAACTCAGAGAGCATATAACAAGAAAAATAATCAGAGATCTTGTAGAGGTATTAGAGGTATTATGAAAATGTTATGAAAATTTGTATAAAGTAGAGAAATGGAGAAGAAATCAAGACAAAATACACATGGAAACATTTATGGAAGACTTAAATATGCCAAGGTTTGAGGTAGATGAGGCTCAGCAACCAACAGCTCAGACAGGAGGAGATGAGATTAAATGATGATGTATAACCAATCTACAGGAAAGCTTCTAGGAACAGGTGGTTTTCTGGTGGAAATTTGGAAGTTAGGAGGGAATAAAGTAATGAAAATCAGAAAGGTTTTCACAGTATTTCAAAAGAAGGGGAGGTACCAACATCCTGGAAAAAAGCTATGGTAGCTGTAATACCTAAATATGGTAAAAAAAAATCTGATCCAGCTTCATATAGACTCCTCTCAATTCTAAACTATGATTCTAAAGTGTTTATGTATATAATGGCTAAAAGAATGGCAAAGGTGATACCAAAATTGATAGATATGGACCAATGCAATTTTGTGGAGGGGAGGCAAACATTTGACAATATTAACAGAACGATGATCCACAGAGAAGCAGAATATAAGAAAATACTGCTGTCACTGGTATGTCGTGATGCAGAAGAAGCATTTAAGAGACTAAACTGGGATTTTAAGAGTAAGGCAATGGAAGCAGTTGCATTTTCTGATACAACAGTAATGGTAATTAGAAGGGTATTTGAGGGATTGGAGGCAAAAATCAAAGTGGGAGGGTTCCACTCTGGTAAGCTGTGTTGAAACAGAGGAACCAGGGAGAGGTACCCTATTTTTCCCTTTGTTATTTACTATATATTTAGATCCACTGGCAAAGAAAATAAATGACTCAGAAACCCAAGGATATAATCAATACAGTATTCAAGAAAAGTTGGCATTATTTGCAAATTATTTTATTTTGTATCTGATGGAACCAGAAAAAAGGACATCTCAGTGTTATGGAATATTGTTATGGAATATTCTGAGATAGTTTGGCTTTTTTTTTTTCAGGATATAAAATTAACGAAGATAAAACAAAGGATATAGCTATAAATTAAGTACCCATATATGAATTGGTCCACCAATTCCCATATTTATGGGTACATGATAAAAAGAAGTATTTAGGAGCATGGATTAAAAAGGATTTGGCAGCTAGGGATATGTGGGAAGAGACTAAACAAAAGTTAATATAAAAAGTGAGAAACTGGAATCTCTTGCCTATGGATATGGATAGCAAGACATAAGCTGTAAAAAATATTTTAGTCCCTTTAGTTTTATACACAGATCAGGCACATTTTTTTATCAACCAGAGGAGAAATTGAGGACATTAATTAATAAAACATTGAAAGGTTTTACTTAGGATGGGAAGAGGGCATGAACCAAGTGGGATAAGTTGATGCTCCCAACAGAACAAGGATGTTTAGGATTACCTGGTATGAAGGGATATTTCAGAGCTACACTGTTAAGGCTGTTATACATAACACAAGCAGAAATCTATAATTCAGACTGGAAAGGGATGATGATGAAGCAGAATGTAATTCAAGAACTAAGGAAATAATGGGATTTTGGACATAGATCCTTAAATAACAGTTATACAGAATATTATATTCACAATGTAACAGAAAGTATACTAAGAACTAAGCCAACACAGGAATGGAGAACGGAGATTCTGCCAATAGGGATGACTGCAATTATGGGGATAAAGAGCAGATAAGAGGGTGCTGGAATTTATTGGAGGAAGCTGGCAAAGGAAGAACGGTATTGGGAACAAATAATTACAGAAGGAAAGGTAATAGAATGAGAAGAGGCCAACAATACATTAGGGAAGCAATTGCTAGCCTGTAGTCCAATCAGGGATTGCTATCAGAATATAGAAAAAGAGAAAGGAACAGGGGAATCCTAAATGAAAGATCTGCACTGGTTGAGTTTTTAACTGAATCTAGAACAGAAGCTGTTAAAAAAGGAATAATTAATAAGACATATAAAATATTGCACGAGAACTATAGGAATAAGAAGAGGTCAAACAGATTGGGAGAAGAGATTTGATATGCAATTCACAAAGAAACAATTGGAAGACATATGTATATGCAATAAAGTCTAGAAGATTTAGGATTTTTGCCTGGAAGTGTTTGCATAGATACTTTTATACCCCAAGCAGAATCCAAAGAATTTTGCCTCAGGTAGATGGCAAACACTGGAGGTGTGATGGAAAAGAAAAAGGAAACTGGCAAAATACATTTTGGGAGTGTAATGAGTTGGCAGACTTTAGAAATTCCCTACAGAGTACTCTGTCTCGAATACTTAGTGAGCAATTAAGTCTGACTAAGGAAATGATTTTTGAGCTGGGATACAGGATCTGAATTGTTTAGACACAGTAAGGCGTTGTTAAGTCTAATTCTGGTGGCGACCAAAAAGAAAAAAAAAACAGAAAATGGAAATCAAAGTCTAAACCAACTATATTTGAGGTAGTGAATACTGTAACAGAGATAAAAGAACAGAAAGTGAGATCTTTAGAAAAAGGTAGAAGTAAATTGCATAGAAAAAATGGAAATTGTGGGAACAATACAGGCAGAAAAATGTTTTGGATGAGGAATGAGGTTTAAGACAAGTCAAGAATTGAATAATTTATGTAATGTTGCTTAGATTATACAAACATATATTCTTATATATTCTTTAATTTTGTAAATGTGAGCATCTTAATATGGTTTGATTACTTTTATATAAATCAATAATGGTGTTAAAAAACACTGCAGTGAGCTCTTAGATAATAATAATAATATCACCCAGTCTGACCCCATGGATACAGCTAATATATTACTAGACAGATTTAGTGCTAATTTTTCTCTTCCTTACCAAATTCTTGCCCCACTATGCCTGGAAATTTAGTTTCCCCTGTGATCATCTTGGAACAAGTCTTAGAATCCTTATTAAAGGTTTAAAATAATACTTCCATTGGACAAGCAACATACCAAGCTACCTTCTCATCAGTGACAACAATATACTGTCTGTGCCTTTACTAAAACTGTTCTACCTCAGCATAGCTAAAGGGTTTATTCCTGATGCATGGAGAAACGTGACTCCCTTACAATAGGGTGGCCCTTCTACATGCCCTGATAATTATAGACTTATCAGCCTCACCAGCCTTATATGCAAGGCCATGGAACGTATCATACAGAGCTCATTTATGCAGACACAGGCAACTTAATTGATCTAGATCCCAATCAGTTTTTGTAAAGGGCAGTCTACTGAATCCATTAACCATCTTTGAAAAGGTCACAAGGGCCATGGACAGTGGTCATTCTGTGCTGGTCAAGACATTAGATACTATCCCCCATGCTGGTGTGATTGAAAAATTAGACAAGCTTAATATATCTCCCTAAATTGTCTGCTGGATTGAAAATTGGATATCCAACAGATCCCATGTTCTGAAAGTTGCTGGTTCCCTCTCTGAATATAAATTTATAACTAGTCATGTGCCAAAGAGATCAGTTCTGCAGACATCCAAACTATATCCCTAAAGTGTGTTGATCAAGTTTGCTGATGACTGCAAACTGGGCACTGTTATCCACTCATCTACTAATACAAAAAAGCTCTAGCAGGGGCTGGAATATGCACATACAAGGTGTACCAAACACTGTCTCAAACAAAATAAAAAAATTGCAGCATAGTAGTGTTTGTCAGAAAGGTCATTCCCACCTCATACATTATAAATGGTACTCCTCTTCAGACAAATGCAGTGATAAGAAACCTAGGTACTTACGTCAGTAGGTTTATCTCATTCAATCAGCATTTTTCACCACAGTCAGGAAATTCTTCTGTCTGGCCCGGTTAATATCCAAGGGAATATCTTCAAGATCCAAAGTGGTCATCCTACCACTGTACTCCTTTATCAGACCCATCACTGAGTATAGTGCCCCCTTTGATATGCACAAATCCAAACATATCACTCAGTTGGAAAGTCCCCAAAGATTTCTAGCCAAGAAAATTAAAGGTCTTAAATCCTTCAACCACCTTGACAGATTAGCATGACTCTCCTTACAGTCAGTATCCTACAGGTGGCTGCAAGGTAATCTGCATCTCGCTTTTCAATCCATGAAAGATGAAAGATCCATCCCTATTTGACCTCCTGTTTTCTTTGCAAAACCAGTGGCTCTACAAACACCTGCACTAATGGCCTAAATATATACCAAAAAATAAACAAAACTCAATGGAGAGATAGGTTCCTAAGTCAACAAATTCCCAGGCTGTGGAATACGTTACCACTACAAGTCAAACAAAGTACTACCTTGGTTACCTTGTAGACTAGGCTTGACAACAGGATGGGTAGACGAAAATTTAAAACAGGGTTATCATGTAAGGCCCCCTGCTCGATTTAGGGGGTATGTACAGCCTTTCTTGATTTGTGGGGGTGACTACTATTAAGTGCTTGAAAAAAGTAACAAGAACTTTTAAGTTTGTCTGCTTAAAGATGTATATGTGTATTCATCTTATGGTCCCTGTGATCTCTTGCCAAGTATGTTCCCATGTTCCTTTGTTCCTGTATCATACAACTAACTGTAAGCTGTTTGCCTCTGAGCCTCTATCACTCCCCCATGTTGTTAATTAAGAAACGTAGAGTACATCCTAAACAGGGAAAACATCAGAGGTGCAGTGTGTATGATCTTATTACAACTTTGTTTTTTAATAAGATTGATCAGACAAAAGCAGAAATCTTTGGACAAAGGATGAAATTGGGAAATAAAATGGTAATTTGTACCAATGACGTGATTTGCCAAATGGTCCAAATTATAGGCAAACAATGGGCAATCAGTCTGCAGATTGTTGCACGCCAAGCCAATAACCAGAGAGTAGTTTGTGCCAGCCAATGGCCAGACAGTACCTTGTGCCAAACCAATAACCAGACAGTACCTTGTGCCTGTGAGGTAAACACCTTAACCATTATGCCAAACCACAAATCATAGAACATAAACTAATATCTAGAAGTTTATCCAAATTTCCTAGCAATATTCTTTCCTGACTTAAATAAGCTCCCAAGTGCATTTAAGAATCAAAATACACCAAAATGACCACACTGTGTCAAAAAAAGTTTTATGTACATGTCAAGGGAACAAAAATGAAACTGCTGTGGTTTGTGTTATATGACACATACAGACACCCATGACAGGTCCAAGTTAATTTCCCAAGATAAAGTTTCCACAAGAAACAAGTCTAGAATTTGCTTAGTTAATGGGTACTAAAAATAACATAACCTTCATCAACTGGAAGGCTAAAGATACATCTCTGAAGGATTTTACTAGTAAGATAAATGAAACAGAAAAGAAGGGCACAAGTCCCACAATTTTACAAATAAGATCAAGAATAGCATAAAAAGAAATATACCGACTGTGATAGGATCAAGAAACACCTGACTAGACAGAATTAGAAATATACAGACTGTGATAGGAGCAAGAAACACCTGACTGTCTAGAATTAGAAATATATTAACTATGACAGGATCAAGAAACACCTGACTAGACAGAATTAGAAACATAATGACTGTGATAGGATCAAGAAACATCTGACTAGACAGAATTAGAAATATACTGACTGTAATAGGGTCAAGAAACATCTGAATAGACAGAATTAGAAATATACCGACTGTGATAGGATCAAGAAACATCTGACTAGACAGAATTAGAAATATACTGACTGTAATAGGGTCAAGAAACATCTGAATAGACAGAATTAGAAATATACCGACTGTGATAGGATCAAGAAACATCTGACTAGACAGAATTAGAAATATACTGACTGTAATAGGGTCAAGAAACATCTGAATAGACAGAATTAGAAATATACCGACTGTGATAGGATCAAGGAACACCTGACTAGACAGCATTAGAAATATAACGACTGTGATAGGATCAAGAAACACCTGACTAGACAGAATTAGAAATATACCAACTGTGATAGGATCACGAAACATCTGACTAGACAGAATTAGAAATATACCGACTGTGATAGGATCAAGAAACACCTGACTGGACAGAATTAGAAATATACCAACTGTGATAGGATCAAGGAACACCTGACCAGACAGCATTAGAAATATACCGACTGTGATAGGATCAAGAAACACCTGACTAGACAGAATTAGAAATATACCAACTGTGATAGGATCACGAAACATCTGACTAGACAGAACTAGAAATATACCGACTGTGATAGGATCAAGAAACACCTGACTGGACAGAATTAGAAATATACCGACTGTGATAGGATCAAGGAACACCTGACCAGACAGCATTACAAATATACAAACTGTGATAGGATCAAGAAACACCTGACTAGACAGAATTAGAGGATACAGAAGGAAACAATTGTATATTCTTTTTTGCTATCATATTTTGTCACTGATACCAGAAACTGGATTCATGTCAGGCAACTCATGACTAAAATCTCCACAGAAGGCATTTAGACTTACCTGCATGTAAAGCTGACAGTGAGCATCAGCCCAAAATACTGATTATGTGTACTGCAATACGAGATCCTGTCATTCTTATTACGGTTACAGTGAGGCACGGACATTCACTAGAGAACAAGGAAAATAGGAAGTGGTCTTTCCCTGAACTGTTATTTTAGACAACTGTATAAAGATAACTGCTTGAACTACTGAGAAAAAACGTGCAGCCTTAGATAGTGTTCCCCCTTCCCTTGCCCCAGAATTCCATAATGCCCAAGAAGTGAAATTGTCACAAAATTCCATAACGCCCAAGATCAGGAACTGCTTATTTGCTTGTACACAAGGCAAAGGTTAGTTTCTGAAGAAAAAAAAGAAAAGCAGTTTATGTATGGAATAAGCAAGGCTAGACACAACAGAGATAATTATTCTGGAAAGGGCTCAGAAAGCTAACTTTACTGGCAGTTTCAAAAGACATTTTGCCTAAATAAGTAAATTGTTTGCTGTACTAACTACTGCATCATTTATGGAAAAATAGAATGGGGCCTCTAATAGCCACGATGTTATGTATACATTGAAATACATTAAATATATATAACTGGACAATTACAGAAATGGCACACATGATGGAATGTCAAAATATAGTACAAACTACAAATTAAAACAATTCTAGTAAATGCTGACATCTGGAATAAAAGGCAAAAGGGACATTAATTTCTACATTACTATGATGAAACCTGAGCAAAGGCAACTTACTCCTTGCTTAACAGGGACTCTGGCCATGTAAACATTCAAGCCCTGAAAACAATCCAAAACTGTGCACAAAATAGCCACTCAAAATATATGTTCCACTACATTTTTCCTATACACAAACTGCTCTGACACACATTTCGGCTGGCAGGCAGCTCCTCTTCCCAGTGCCCGCACAAGCAATTTTCTACACTGGTTCTCAACCATGCAGCAGAAAACAATGCAGTGCATCTTATCCATACCTATAAGTACAATCTAACTGTAACAGTTTGAGTCTTAAATTAAAGTAATCCTTAGTCAGAGGGTTAAGGAAGTACTAGCATTGATGTCATCAGCACTGTTTTCTCTGCAACACTTTCAACTCCAATAACAGTTTAAGCTACTCATTCTGGGCAGGGAGATTCAAGGCTCTTCCCACATTAATCATGGTGCAAAATCTGGTTTACTTTCTGTTTAGTACTGCTTCATTGGTCTTATATGTTGCTGTTGTCTTTCGGCTTTTCCCAGTTAGGGGTCGCCACAGCGGAACTCCGGTCCACTAATGATTGGCAGTAGATTTTGACGAACGCCGAGGTGCAAGCTCGACGTTCAACCTTCAACGAAGGCTAATGATTGGCAGTAGATTTTGACGAACGCCGAGGTGCAAGCTCGACGTTCAACCTTCAACGAAGGCACGCCCATTTACGCCTGTCTTTCGAATGCCCACCCAACCGCGGGGAGAACATGCAGACTCCACACAGAAGGCACTCCCCGCACTCCAGCCGAGAATCGAATGGGAGAACCTCTTACTGTGAGGTAACAACGCTACTGCGGATGTTATTAATCTATATATCTTTCATTGGAACACTATAAAACAACAATAAATCAAGACATAGCAAAAAATTACACCACAGCATAGTAAAGTAGATGCTTGCTGGATTTTAATATTTTTCAGCCAAGGAGTTTGAATAAAGCTGTGAAATATTTGTCATCTACCTTTTAACACTATTGACAGCACTGTACCACTTGAATGCTGAATGTTCACTTGAGTAACATGTATGCACTAAACCTGGAAACCAGTACAAAAGAATGTTACGAATTCACGTGAAATATTTTGGATACAAAGGATACATGCTGTTGTGATCATTTTTAATTCAAGCTAGGTTGCATAATGCATCAAAGAGTTTACCTGAATATATATGGGTAACTCATCTTTTTCAGAAGATGCAGATATACAGATTCTGCTACAAAGGATATCGTCTATAACACCATACTCGTTAACTATACTTAGGATTCTTCAGTAACTCATTAATATCTTACGATTTGTTCAGTTACAGTTCCCTAAAGTAACACAGGATGAAATAACTAAACTGCATGAACAAATACAACATGCAAGATAACAGGCATTTGATATGCCCATTCCCACAGACATAACTGTATGCTTCTATAAACTGGTTATCATACTATGAGAACACTTTAGAACTGCTGTTCGAAGTACCTCAGGAAATTCCAGTTAATACTGAATTTTCTCCCCTGCCTTATCCTTTGTACTCTATACATCGCCTGCACTTCAACTCCACTTATATCAATACCTTAATTGTGCAGAAAGAAGCATTTATTGAATACATTTTCCCAGCATAAATGCTTTGTTAGCCAGAGGTTGTGTTCCAATAGTGAAGCATTGAAACAGTAAGTCCAAAATCAATATAGCTCTAGGAAGTCAATCACATACTGCAATGGTTACTACCTAAATAAGGGAAGAGATGAAAATATGCCATCTCCTCTTAGGTCCATTCTCACTGAGCATTTCATCTTTGGTCTTGAACTCCCTTACTTTACCACTGCTTTAAGCAATGCAGTATTCCCTTAATACACCTGGCTAGCTCCAGAGCTGACACTATTATCTCTGTCTGATGAACAGCTGCATAACCCAGGATGAACTTTCAGTTGTCCCAGATTTTTGTCAGTATTATTTAGTATTGACCCTACCTCTAATTAATGACATATTTCAAAAAAAAAAACAATCTAAAAAATAAGAATCTCTCAGACAGATATTTTGGATAGAGGCTATGGGCAGCTCCAGGAACAGTAAAGGGGTGAGATAAATGAAGCCAATGACCGACAACTCCCCTCAGGCACAGGGTGAGACCTGTTGTACATTATAGTTGACAGGTGGAAGAGACCAAAAGTCAAGATTTCCAGCAGATAAAAACATGTGAAATATCTTATATTGCAGGTCTACAGAAAGAAACAGAGGCTTTGTACGCTTGCAGTACAAGATATTTCGCACATCAAACCAGACACCATACGTCTGCCATTTTTCTTTTTTCTGTCTGAATTACTACTTCCCAGATGTGGAAAGCACATTAGCTATCTGCGGAAAGGGAGGGACCTTAATTCGTTTCTGAAAGTTTTTTAATGAATAAGCTGTCTCTTAGATAGTTGTCTACACTACTGAGGCAATTTTAAGTTTTTCTAAACATTTTAGTGCATTTTGCAGTATTTTAGTAGTGTAATTAGGGTTATTTTAAGATTTATTAGTAGCATACTATAGTGTTCTGTTTTAGACACTTTAATATCATTAAATTTAGGCTTTTTATTTTGGGTCCATTTTGCCCCGATGCCAAATTCTGACTGACTAGCTGTGGTTATCATTTTATTATAGGTTTTACAGTTCATGTTTATTTATTTAATAAACATGAACTGTAAAACCTATAATAAAATGTTAACCACAGGGTGCCCACGGTGGTGCAGCGGTTAGCGTTGCCACCTCACAGCAAGAGGTTCTCTGGTTTGATTCTCGGCTGGGCTGCCTTCTGTGTGGAGTCTGCATGTCCTCCCTGTGGTCACGTGGGTTTCCTCCGTGTGATCCGGTTTCCTCCCACATCCCAAAGACATGCTGTAGGTGGATTGGACACTCTAAATTGGCCCTAGGTGTGTGTGTGCGTGGCTGTGTGCCTTCTGTGGAAGGTTGGGCGCCGGGCTGGCAACCCGACACTGTAAAACTCCACTGCCAATCATGAGAGGACAGGTGATCCGCTGTGGCAACCCCTAACCGGGAAAAAGCCAAAAGAAAAAAAAAAAAAACGTCATGTTTATTTATTTTTTTTATTTTTTATTTTTTTTGCACTGAGGTAAGGGTATATTTGCCTGGACTGATAGCACAGACATTAAGGAGCAGGATTACCAAGTGGTAGACCTGGGTTTGAAACTTGATGAAGGCACAACTGGGCAGCAGCAGTACCTGCATGAAAGAAAGGCCTGGCAATCTACTTCCATAATATGCCACTAGGGCCTACCCATACAGTCGCCATGAATTGAGTTTGACTCGAGAGCATCTAACTTACTTACTTTTATGTGTTTATTTAGTTTTAGTGATTTAATTTGCAAAGGGGTAGTTCTTCTGGGGGGTTTATTTAGTTTTAGTGACTTAATTTGCAAAGGAGTAGTTCTTCTCGGGGGTTTTATTGTTTGCATTTTTCTATGTACAGCTTCTGATTTTTTTCTGTTTATTTTTTCTTAATGAGTAGAGGCTTGATAGTTTAGAGGAGCTGATGGTCTGTGCACCATCCAGGTATCTTCCATGATTTCCACTTCTGAAATATGTACAACCTATACCAGCATTTCCACAGAGTAACTTTCCACGGGGGTCATCTAGTTAGTAGGTACACACATTGCTAGACTCAGAGTTCTTGATATGCTGTTCCTAAGGATGCAAAGGGCAGGCCACTCACAATGGTGTCAACTGTTGGGTGCTGTAGGTAATGCAGGCTGCACATTGGAACCATGTCTGATGACCCCCATCCACAGCCAAAAGACCATAGTGAAGATGACCCATAACACTGCATGGTGCACTGCAGAATGCCCCAGAGACCTGCAGTAAGATATTGTCTTAAATATGCTACACAATATGGTGCTATGAAGGTAGTTACAATTGTGAGATTATAGTATCACTAAAAACATCAGTGCAAGTGGCAGATGAAAAGCTGGTTGAGGAGTCACTGGAGGAACTGGCTGCAGGAGTACCCCTTGTGAAACAAGCTAACACCATGTAATAGAGGGATAAAGCCCACAATATGGCCCATGTGACCCTGGTTTGATTACTGGCTCAGGAATTTGAAAGACTGTCAGGATAGAATGGCAGTGCCCATTCTAGAGAGTGGCGGGAGAGACATGTACTCAGGGCATAAGCTTGCAGTTCAATTTTCCTGCAGAAAACCAGAGAAACAACCAAGAAGTACTGCCTGAGGGTAAGTGGGGTGTCATACTGATATAATCAATTTACAGAAGGGAGGGGCTGTCCAGTGCTGATTTCCATTGCACATCACATCTTTGGGATACTACTGGACATGCACAGTGTGAGGAAATAAAATAGGAAAACATTTCCATAGTAACAGTGTGGCACTATCCCAGAATGCATTGCCCTCCTGACTGGCTGCAACTAGCTGGCCCCCATCATAATCGAAGTAAGTCTGGGGTAGAAGGATAAGCAGACCAAGTGATCAGTGGGGAGCAATGGAGTCAGCTGATTGTCAGCTGTATGGGAGAAATAGTGCCCACTCAAAAAAAATAAAAAAAGTATCCTAAGTGAAGTAAACGCAGGTGCAATAGGTGGCAACACTGGCAAAGACACAAGAGTCTTAGGCCACAACATGGACAACACAGAATAAAACCGATGCACACATTAACATGCCTAGGCTATGCACTGACTAACTATACCATAAATCCAACATTACTCTCACTGCCTGTAGGTGTAGACACTCCATGGGCATAGCCAATCCTCTTCTAGCTCCACAATAGGTACAGCCCACCAGGCCATCCACTCTGGAACACTGTACACTATCCGCATGGCCCTGGCTTGTGGCCATGTATCCAGTCTTTAGCATGGTCACAGTGGACATTTGTCAGTATCCTCATGAATGAACCAATGGATGCAAAAATAATCACAGATCTTAGCAAGAATGTATGCTTTATATGTTATATGCCATATCATTCTACATGTTTTATAGCATGCCTGCAGTCCCTGCAGTGGTTGCACTTCCTCATGTAAGCCATGCAGTACACTCCCCGTCTCTGACAAAGTGAGCATAGTGACCGCCTGTGCCTGGTTCACTAAAACAAATATTCGTTGACATATGCATAGGGCAACAACCATGTCAGGGAATGTCCTGAAGTCATGGTGGTGACAGCTGCCTATACATTTCTCCCCTAAGGTGGGTGTACACATCTTAAGAGTCATTGCAGTTCATTGATGCCATCTGTAGTGATTACTCCTGTGTAGCATGGGTGAAGCAAACATGGACAGGATGTCTGGTGCTAAACATGGGGGATACTGGAGCTTCATCTGCCTCTCCACCACTATCTTATCTTATCTGTGCGGGATGCATGCTTGGCCTCCAGTGTTAGCACTGCCATTGTTGAAAATGCCACTGTATCACTAAAATGTTCTGTGTCCAGTATGCCATCACTGATCGCCACCAGTGACTTGCTAACATCATGAAATTTGCTGACCCATTGTGCTGAACCCTCCACCAGAGGATTCTAGGGAACCATAAATATAAGATAACATCCCTGTGGCAATGCAAGAAAAGAAGCGGTTTGAGGACAAAGCACCTCTATGAGACAGGTCCAAAACTTATGAAAATAAACTCTAGAGGTGACACCACAATGACAATGAGGATTTAAGGAAGCATTATAAACTTAAAAGATCTATAAAAACTAAGATAAAAAATCTTGCATAAAAACCTAATTGCTTGTTTTCTGATTGTTCATGGTTAGTAACTTATACATGAGATAATACATTGTATATTTTATACACACAGATATATGTACATAGTTTTTAGAGTATTTTAGAATTGTTTTTGTATTCAGGTAGTGGTTTTATTTTAGTCTATTTATTGTTATCTATAACTGTAAATGATTTTTAATGAGTTAATTGATGCAATGATACTATTGGTCCTACATCAGTATTTAAACATGGAGGTTTGTTGGCTTTTTAATATGTCTGAAGAAGTGTTCATTGACAGACGCGAAAGCACTTACATCTGTGTTATTTCCATGCTCATTAAAGTGTTTGTTGCCCAATCCGTGGTGTCACCTCTTGAGCTTATTTTCCTTTTTGTTTTATCCCTGTGGCAATGCTGAATCATATATATCACTCCCACTAACATGCGGCACTCAGACTGCTATATGTCAATTATTTGCATAACCCATGGGTACATATATAGCTTGTGGTACAGGTTTGTTGCAGACTGTATGTACTGGGGAATAGATACACATATGTTCATAGGTTGGTACTAGGCTATCAGCCCTAGGGCCTATACAAGCCTAGCCATAACAATTCCCTGGCTATTTCTTCCCACATTATTTACTTTCCTGGACCCCTGTCTAGCAGGGCGACTGACATGATCCCTGGGGTGAATTTCCTTTCTCCCATCCAATCGTCAAGGTTCCTCTTGAAGAGGTCCAAAGAGGCACTCTGCGTGACATGTATGGGCAATCTATTCCAGAGTCTGGGGAGTCTCTGGGTCAGGAACCTATCCCTCCAGCATGTTTTGTTTATTGTGAAGACAAGGTTTAGATCTCTGGAGCATGTAGCTCTGAGGGATTGGAATTTCTTTAAGTGTAGCATGTCCAACAGCTCTGGGTTTGACATGGCCTTGTATGTTAAGCAGAGATCGCCTCTGAGTAGATGATATGTGACAGAGTATAGCTGGAGTTTTTTAAGGCGGTCAGCGTAGGGCATCTGCTTTAGGGCTGTGATTCTTTTAGTGAGGTATTTCTGAGACCTTTCCAGTTGTTGCAGATGTCTTGAGAGGTACATACTAAATGGGGCGTTGTATTCTCTAATGGGTCTAATGAGGGATGAGTACAGTGGGACAATGACCTCCTTTTTTCTGGATGAAAAGCCCTTCGTGATGAGGTGTGCCACATAGAAGGATTTCCTGACTGTTGTGGCGATGTGGTTATAGAAAGTGAGACCACTGTCCACCTGTGTCCCTAAGTCTCTTATCACACTTTCTGTGTTTAGTGTACTGCCACCTATATGGTAATTCATGGATACATGTTTTTTCCCAAAGGGGATAACAATACATTTCTTGGCATTGAGCTTGAGCCCATGGCTCTGGCACCAAGCATCTGTTTCTGTAAGGCCCTTTTGTAGAGTATCCACATCATTTGGGGATTCAATAATGGCTCCCATTTTGCAGTCATCTGCAAACTTTGTTAGCCAGAGTCCCTTAGTGTTGACCTGTACTTTCGAAGTAGATGCCAAACAAGAGCGGCCCCAGGACTGAACCCTGAGGTACTCCACTTGTCACTTGTCTGGAGCTGGATTTGGAGTCGGCTACTTTTACAGTGTGGGTTCTATCAGTAAGCCATTTAGCAACCCATTGGGTGACATAGGGATTAATGCCCAACTTAGTAAGTTTATCTATGATTCCAGAGTGGGGATGGTGTCAAAGGCCTTGGCAAGGTCTAGATAGGCTGTGTGGACCACCTTACCCTTGTCCATGGCTCTGGAGACTGATTCAAAGAAGTCAATCAGGTTCAGGAGACAAGATCGGCCCTTCACAAACCCAAACTGGGTGGGGTCCAGTGTTTGAAGGTTGCCAATGTCTTTGTTTATAAGTTCCATGATAATACGCTCCATGGCCTTGCAGATAAGGCTTGTCAGACTGATGGGATGGTAGTTTCCGGGATCCAAGGTGGATCCCCTTGTGGATTGGGATAACTGTAGCTCTGCGCCACTCAGTGGGCACGAAACCTGAGGTGAGGCTATGATTAAACATGACACTTAGGTGAGGTGCCAGTTCATATTGTAGTTCATGTAGTACACAGCCCAGGATGTCATCTGGTCCCATGGATGCTGTATTCTTGGCTTTAGAGAGTGCGTTTTGTACCTGTGTGGCCATTATTACTAGAATTTGGCAATCTTCCGGTATTGAGATGGGCCATTTAGGGGGTGAGAGGGGGGTGAAGTTGGCACTGAATCGATCTGCCAGGATATTGGCAATATCCTTCGGATCAATATATTTAATGCCATTCTGTTTTAGCTCAGAGCAGATCTGAGCATTGCCATTTAGATTCTTGACATAGTTATAGAATGCTTTGTGGTTGTCTTTGGAATCTTTGGCAATTTTAATTTCGTAACTAGCTTTGGAGGATTTTATGAGGCATCTCAGTTTGTTACTGAGGCTAGTAAGGGAGTTTTTTGCATCCTGGGATTTTCCTCTTTTCTGCAAAAGTTTCTTCCTTTTGTTGTAAAGTTTGTTTATGGCAGGGGACCACCAGATTGGCTTCCTTTATTTGGATGAGAGCATTTTGGTTCTATTTGGGATGGCACGATTCATGCATGAGTGGATGTGCTCGTACAATGCCTTAGTGTAGGATTCAGCAGTTGAACTTTCAGTTCCCGTCTGCATGGGTGTCATGACGTTTGTCACTTCTGACTTGAGTAGCATGAAGTTGGCTTTGGATAAGTTTTTTATGGTGGTTTCTTTACTGGGGGGTGGGGGTGGGATGTGGATGTAAGGGTGATTAGCTTATGGTCAGACCTGACTAATGAGGGGGTGACCATAGGTATGGAGCATTGATTTCCCATGTTGGTAATGACCAGGTCTAGGATATTGGAGCCCCTGGTGGGACTATGGATTAGTTGATCCAGGGTGTTGGAATTTATGAATTCCAAGAACCGTTGCGCAAAGGTGTTGGGACATGAGTAGTTTTCCCAGTTAATGGCAGGGTAGTTAAAATCACCCAGTATTAGGGTGTTTGGTTCTATCTTAATATTTTCCAGTATGTTTAGAAAGGTGTAGTGAGAATCTTGGGGTATGGTGGGGGATCTGTAGCAAGCTACAATTTGGTACACCAAAAGAAGCAGCCACACCAGTCCTGTGGTTTCAGCAATAAGGCTCACAATCAGGCGAAAATCAACCAAGTTTATTAACGTGTCAAAATATAGCAGCAATACACTCCACACACGTTTTCGTCAGTTTGAAGACTTCATCAGATACAACAAATACTTCATGTCACAGGTATAAATACTATACACTAATTACCAATTAATTAATTAACAAATCATTAATTAAACTTTAAAACAACAGACCACATGAAATTCCCCATTTAAACAAATGAAATTGCCAATACAATAGGTATAACTAATACATCTTCAACTACAAAAACACTAAACCAAGAACATAAATACATACCTAAATTCATTTATTAATATAAATCTAAAAAAATTTTTTCAAATAAAACGTAAAAACAACTTAAACACTTAAAATAGGTGTAAATCACCTAGACATTTAAATGTAATGTGCCTTAATTTTTAAAAAAGGAACAATAGAAATAGATTCGTTGAGACCAGGGGGTCTATTGGCCTCCAATAAAATCTGCCAATAGGTTTCTTTGTGTGCCAAGCGTGCCTCCCAAGGCCCCCCCCTAACATCTTTAGGAACCACTTCCAGGACAAAAAACAGAAACTTAGCATTGTTACATGTAATAGTGTGCTTATACAAAGCACTGGTAGTTTTGCACCTGGAGATGTCATAAATGTGCTCGTAAATACGCCTGGAAAACAACCTTTCGGTTTTACCGACATAAAACGCTGGACATTGTTGGCATATAGCCAAATATACCAAGCCAGCAGTTTTACAATTGTAATGACCCCTGGCCTTGATATCCCTACCTCTGCTTTCCACAAAAACATGACTTGCTTGAAGTATGTACTTACAAGAGGAACAACGACCACACTTAAATACCCCCACATTGGGTCTAGAATACAAGGTGGAAACACATTGTTGCTCCAAGGACTTTTTAATATTGGTGCCCCTCCTAAACACAGTTTTGACATCTTTCCCCTTAAACGTGTCCAGGTCAGTCAACTCCTTAAAAGTATCCCATTCCCTTTCCACAATATTTCTTATATGGGAGGCATTTCCACTGAACTGTGTAATGAAGGTAAAACTACCTGCAAACCTATCAGTGTTGCTATTGATGTTGTTGTCAAAATTGTTTTCACCAACCCCCCCCAAAATAGGGGCAAACCTAGAAGATCTGGCCGAAGTAACCTCCTCTTCAACGGTCTGGATCAAGTGTGCAGGATAACCCCTTTCCAAAAACAATTTCTGTAAAGTACCACATTCAAGCCGATAATCCACATCTAGGGAAGTCATCCTAGAAATACGGACGTATTGTCCCTTAACTATCCCCCTCTTTTGAAAATTGGGGTGTGCACTCTGGTAATGTAAGTACCCATTGGAGAATGTGGGTTTACGATAGATACTAGATTTAAACCCACCATCGACCATGGTGAGGGTTATATCCAAATAGTTTACACTATGATGGAAAACTTGATGTGTAAACCTTAGGAAATCAGTGGTGTTGTTAATGTACTGAATGAACTTTTCAATGTCCCCCATGGTGCCTGTCCAAAAAATACACACATCATCCAGGAATCTAACGTAAAGGTTCCAAAATTTTGAAAACGGACAATCCTGAATAAACTTCTTTTCCCAAGTGTGCATAATAATATCAGCAAAAATAGGTGCACAATTTGATGATTTCCCATGTTGGTAATGACCAGGTCTAGGATATTGGAGCCCCTGGTGGGACTATGGATTAGTTGATCCAGGGTGTTGGAATTTATGAATTCCAAGAACCGTTGCGCAAAGGTGTTGGGACATGAGTAGTTTTCCCAGTTAATGGCAGGGTAGTTAAAATCACCCAGTATTAGGGTGTTTGGTTCTATCTTAATATTTTCCAGTATGTTTAGAAAGGTGTAGTGAGAATCTTGGGGTATGGTGGGGGATCTGTAGCAAGCTACAATTTGGATTGCAGTCTTACCTAGTGTTAGTTGCCCTTGGAGAATTTCAGACACATTGTGTTGGCCAACTAGCCTGGTGGTGTGAATATCCTTGGTGAATATTGACACTCCTCCACCTTTAGTGTTTCGGTCCTGGTTTGGTGGCCGAAAAGTGTGGTAAGAGTTGTAGCCTGGTATTGCAGGGGTGCTCTCTGGAGCCTTGAACCAGGTCTCAGTTACTGCACAGATATCGATGTTCTCCATTTTTAGGAGTGCCTCGAGAGAGTGCATTTTGAGGTTTAGACTTCTAGCATTGAGTAGCATTACCTTCAGATTTTGCATGCTTGTACCTGTTAAGGTGGTGGTTTTGTCCCTTGAAGTTTGCCTAAGAAAGGCACTATAGGGGTAGCAAGAGCCTTAGCCAGTAACCTGAATCCCAGGGGCGACAGGTGCAGACCATCTCTGGCAAAGCATCGTGGTCTGTCAATCATGTCATCCCAGGCAGACAGATACTGGATCCCCTTTGAATGACACCATAAGCTTAGCCAATTGTTGAAGTCAATCATTTTATCCTTATATTGTGGTATCATTCTGGGTGAAGGCAGGATGCTACTCAGGGCTATGGTCATACCTGCCTGGGCCACATGATCCGAGAGCACTTCCATGTCTCTTTTCATGTAGTCCAGGGAGGTATGTCTCAAGTCATTCACTCCAACATGGACAATGACAGAGTCATATTTGTACTTGTTGTGGAGTGACTTGAGTGCATGCGTTATGTGGCGGATCCTGGCACCCGACAGGCAGCTGACTGTAATTTTCTCCTTATTCAACCTGGTGAGAGGGACATCAGTGTGCCGGACTATAGAGTCACCTATGACTAAAGTGTTAGGTACATTGTCTTGCCTTAGGGGCTGTTGCTGGGTGGCACACTGGTGTTGTGAACTGTGACACATTGGTTGTGATTGGTGTTTGTTTGCGTTTCAGCTTCAGAGGTCTTTGTTGCTTGGGCAGGTTACAGTTAAGGGCCTCTGCATATGTGGATTTAGTGTTGCTATATGTGGGTGTTGGTGGTGCGGGTTTAGAAGGGCTATGTGTTGCTTGAGGTGTAGTGTGGGTGTTAACCTTCTCCTCTTGACTGTTTAGCACAATCTTGGGTGGAGAGAGCTTTGCTTCCATTTTGGCTATGTAAGTGCATCTCTCACAGGTTGTAGTGTTGGGTGGTAGGAGGACAGGATTGTCTGTGTACATGAGGCAATTGCTGCATTGCCCCAGTATGCCCAGATTCACCAGGTGGACAGGAGAAATCACCGGAAGCTGACCCTTGGACATGCCTGGTTTGGGGCTTTTTTTTTTTTTCTTTGTAAAGTATAGGAGCTGTTTCCTTAGTAAGGTACTTTGCAATTATAGGCTGTTTAGTGCCTACTATTAATTTCTCCTTGTTAACAAGGAGAGTTCAGTGTTTGTATGAGTTTAAGGCATCCTAGTGCTTTCCAGCAGGTATTAGAGAAAGTGCTAGTCACAGGGATGCATAACAGCATGTTAAAACTTCAAAAAAGACCACAGCTCTCTCTGTTCTGAGTCAGGCAGAATTTTTTTCCCACCCTCCCACCCATTTAAGTTATGTAACCCATTCAAATTAGTAGGTGACTGTACAGTGGTAGTGGGACATGCTGCTACTAATCCCCCACAGACGCCTTAGCAATTGTCACCAGCCTGGCTCACAAATCCAAGCAACTTCCAGATATAAGGCTTCTCTCATCTCTCCATAGATTGGATAACCAGAAATTACTGGCTCACCTCTTGTGGTGGGACCTGTCCCTGGCAATATCCTGCCCCTGGGCCTTGGTAGGTATCACATGTTGGCGACCATATGATGATCCTATCCTAGTGTCCTATTATGGCTGCCAACAACACTGATGTCCTGCACTACTTCTTACCACACCTAGTCCTAGAAAGCCTTGTCTGCTTTACCCTTATGAAGGATATGCAAGCCATACGTGGATGTACAGCCTGTAGCAGCACCTCTGTCTCAGGTATGGTGAACTTCTCCAGTTGTTGCTGTTCTTTCAGTCCAATGGCAAGATGTATACACCTGCAGGTTACACATGTTGACCAGTGTCTGTTTATGCAAGACTGTTCTTCCCAGTCACCAAAGTCTCTACACTGTCACCCTGCTCCCATCTGGTGGCCACAGACCCATCTGTTAATATACTGTCACCATTCAAACCTTGTGTCATACGATTAGTAGAGGCCTTATATCTCCCATAGTATATCACATAATGTTTGTATGTGCATACTAAGCACTTTTAACCCAGTCCCACAGCAGCAGTATTGTAACCTGTCATGCCCCTTTCCACTTTTCCGTGTCAATGTGAGTCCACCCCTCCAAAAGCAAGAGTTTGACCTGTCATGGCATTGGTCTCTGCTCCCTGTCAGGGTAACTGCTCCTTCACAACAGGACAGTACCTTTGTGCCCTTGTTCTCTGTTCCCCATCAGGATAAGTGCCGCCACACCAGGACAGCACCTATCATGCCCTTGTTCTTTGTTCCCCATCAGGGGTCCCCCGACAGAAGGGCAGCAAGCTGTCATGCCCTTGCTGTCCATTCCCTGTTGGGGTGAGCCACCTTGCCGCTCCCCCTCAGCATGACTGTCACATGTCATGCTCATATGCTATGTAATCCCACACAGTTCTTTTCTCAGTATCTACTCCTGTTGATTCTAAGCATCTCATATACACCAGGCAGTCCTGAGATCCATTACCAGCTGTCTTGTCTAATATCACTACACCAATATAGCAGTGCACTCTGCTATCCATTACTTTACAACTTCTAAGTTTCTTCTAGCAACACAGTCTCCCACAATGTGGTGACCACTCTTTTTACCACACTAAAATGGGCCTAGTATTTCAGTACATATCCTAATGAGATGCTTTAGCACAATCATCTCTAAATCTCTGCTATAATGCAATGCTTTATCAGTCACAGTCAGTGCTACCATGATAATTCCTGCCCATTGTCAGCTGGGAGGTCTTATGCATATTACACACATGCATGGACACTCACAGTGACCTATGCCTGTTTTAGTGGTACTGTCCATTGTGCATCCTTGTTTCTGGATGATGCACATCAAGTGGTGTCCAGTACAAGTAACCATATGCACAAGGCTACCATTTTCCTGCTCATTCTGGCCTGTAAAGTGGACAGGGCCTTGTCAGGTACTAGTTTCATCAGAGCTCCCCACCTGGTGCAGCCAAGACACAAAACTCTTCCTCCATTTGCTACACAAATACAACAGGGAGTGCCTGCTATGGCAGTATGACAGCCCCATGTATAGGATCAATTCCTGGCACCAGCAAGTCAGGGGACTGGGTGATGGCACTGGCATTACCTGTTCTGGTGAGTGGTGCTGGCACAGGTACAGAGCCCTGGCCTGTTCCATCATGGGATCAGGGGGAGGGAGAGGTTATAAAAGGGATCATACTTACTACTGGAAGAATTGTGGGACTGGGCACCGTAGAAGCTTAATAGGACCTGTTGCTGTTACTGCCATCTGGTGTAAGGAATAGTTTGTACTGACGATTACTTTTTCTAACAATGACAAAGGAGATTGTATCTATTCATGAGGCTTGCTTAAAGAGATGTAACAGACTCTCCAGGTAGCAGGCTAAAAATATGTAGATAAATATTCCTTTTAAAAGGTGAAACACACAAATGTTTAAACCAAAAAACATTGATCCCAAATGACTGACACCTAAAACCATAAAAAGACATTTAAACATATTTTATGCCAGGGCAAGCCCCACGGCACCATTCACATCCCCTGCTAATTATATATACCAACTCCATGATCGCCCTACACTGGGAAAAGGGCAAAATCCCTCTTCCCACTACACCACAATTTCACCCATGCAGCTACCAGCATTTTTTGAAATTCCGCAGTTACAGTATTGCAAACCAATAGCCATCCTCTTCAACATTCTGACCATTCAACCTTACAAATGGAACCCTTAGATAAATGTACTAAGACTAACATATATATTTGTAATGCATGTTTACAAATTAACACAGAGTTGTCAGCACGTGTACAAATCTCTACTATTTGTTTTCCTTTTACTCTTTTTGTTTCCTCTTTCTACATGGTCAGATTTAGTGTAGGATGAGGTGCAAAGGTGGCCACCTGGGTCTGCACCATCCAACATGCTTGCTACTGGGTAAATGCCTGCCTCTCTACATGGAGATGAAGGTTGGATAACCTGAAAATGAAGGCTCCATTTCTGTGAATGCCCCAGAAGGATTCCCCCTAGATCAACTGGTAGCAAGTGAGGCAACTGGTCACAACCAAGGTGAGTCATCAGCTGGGCACTAGCACTGGCACCCTGGAGAATTTATTTATGTGTATGATGAAGTTACACCGCTGGCCAGCTACATCCATCAGGCCACCAGAGACAGTGCTGGCCCATGACATCAGCCATGGAAGTTGTTAACATAGCTATGGTAAGGCAAAGGGGAAAACTGCCCTAGGTGTAAACATGTTGAGGGGACATGACTAGCCAGGCCTGACTGCACTTTAATACACTGGCTTTTGAAAGCCAGCATTGTATTTGCAGTCAAACCTGAGCACTGTAGCAGTCTGTGTGTGATCTAAGCTATAGCAAACTGCTTGCTACAGTTTAAAAGTAAAGTATTAATCTTCTTTCTATTTTTGTAGCTAAAAAGTCGGTGCTGTAGCTCTCCATGATGGGTAAAAACTGTAGCAAGCAGTTTGCTTTAGGTTAAAAGAGAAAAGATTAAATTTTTTTAACTACTTCATAGCACTCTGTGCAAGGTACATATAAACTGTAGTAACTACTTGCTACATTTCTAGTAAGCACTTTGCTACAGTTTAAAATGCATTTATTTATTTATTTATTTATTTATGTATTTATTTATTTATTTATTTATTTTAACTAAAATGAGAGTAAGGAGGGTCAGGGACAGGACACAGAAACGGGACCTGATTGGCTGAGGCAGGAGCGGCCTGGGAACTGTCTGTAAGAAGTCATCCAATGGCATGCTGCAGTTTTGCAGAAGTCCTTTTTTTTCCTCTCTCTGTCTCTCTATCTTTCTCTCTCTCCCTCCCTTTACTTGAAGAATTGAGGAGATGGGGCACTAGTCTATGTTACTGGCATAGGGTGCTGGTTGAGCCAGCTATACTTCTGATGGAAGTGACTAACATCTGATTTACCCTCTGGATCAGTCAAACAGACCCTTTTTACTCCACCCTATCCACCATAGTGGTGTTTCCCTTACTTGTGTGTCATTCTTCATAACCTGTTTGTAGTCTACTCCTTCCAGTCACCAGTTTGTATTTCTGCATCTTTCCAATATAGGGTTGCCACCCATCCAGGATTCACCTGGACAGTCCGGGAATTGACGATTGCCATCCAGTGTCCAAGTTAGGATTAGATTTGTCCAGGAATTTCTTCCTATATTGGTATAATTAATATTATAATACTTTCATTCCTAGCATACCAACGGAATCATATTCCATAATCCTGGACTCCTGATCAGTACAGTCTTGCAAGTTAATGCAAGACAGGTGAATCGGACTGCTGAAAATATTAATCAAAATTTAAACAACTTAAACATTTTGGTGTAAAATGCAGTTCAATAGTTTTAGTGGTTTTCAAAATCAGTAGGTAGAAACCACAGACAATTTGTTTTACATTCTTTGAGACTTTGGTGCCACAGCTAGTGATGGTTGGTAAGTAACATCTGTTTATAATTTTTGGTGGTAAAATGTTTGCTTGCCTAGTCATCGCTAGATGCTACTACCCACTAATTATGGCATCAAGTTCGAAATTTAGTGAACACTTTAGTAATAGGAACAAGGCCAAATCATCAGATTTGGATAATTCTGATTCACATAAAATGGACACTCCTAAGCGAAAGAAGAGAAGGCTGTGTGTTTTCAGTAAGAGTGGATCACCGAGGATTTTTTATGGTAAACTGATGATCACACGGCAAACTGTACACTCTGACAGCCCTTTGCTGTTAAATACGAGGGGAAGAAGGTTGTTACAACAAATGCAAGCACCAGAATGTGGTAATGACACAAAAGCATTCTCATGGGATTTCTGCATTTTTTGTTCGAAAAAATATGCTGGAAAAAGACAGTGTTATTGCAGGAGAATTAACCACTATGTATCATGGTGTTGTGCATCAACACAGCTACAAAAGTCAGGACTGTGGCAACAAGCTTCCTGCAAAACTATTCCCTGATTCAACCATAGTTTCTAAAATTTCATGTGGCCATACAAAAGCAACAAGTTACATTGAAAACATACTGGGTCCAAAAGTGCAGGAATTTTGAGTCAATGCTGTTAAATCTGCTTGTTATTTTGGAATTGAATCAGATGCTTTGAACAAAGGCAGTAAGAAGTTATTTCCACTGACGTTCACTGCTTCTTGTGAACTGAAGATGTGATAAACAGACTGATGGATTTTTATCACAATAATGATGAAACCAGTACAGCAGCTGCCGACAGAATTAAATATATCATTGCAACTAATAGCCTGTGTTTAGATTCGTTCACCTCATATAGTGCAGACAATGCATCCATGAACTTCGGAAAACATGTGTCAGTATTTCAAAAGTTGCATGATGCAAACAAAAATTTTATACTAGCAAACTGTAAATGTCATATCCTCAACAATTGTGTGAAGTTTGGATTAAAGGCTTTCAGTTTTAGTGTTGAATCATTTGTTATCAAAACTTAATTCATTCTCAACATCAGCCAAAACATCTGATGATCTTAAGGAATTCTTCAATTTTTTGCAAATGGAATACAGCGAACTACTACGCCATGTGCCCACATGTTGGTTGCCTGCTACTGACAGATTGTTTTGCTGGTCAGCACTAAAGTCTTACTTTACATCTCAAGGTCAAGACTAAGTTGTAGCATTGATATGGGATGGGTTTTCTTTTGACAGTGATAATATTCTACCTCAGTGTCTGTTCTATCTGATTCACAATGTTATTGTGTTTTTGATTATGCTGTCAGACGCGTGGAGTCGACTGCAACTACAGCTGCTGAATTGCATGCCATTATGGAAAGTGTAAAGTGCAAGCTGTAACAGCATCAAACTGACAAATTCTATGGTTCTTCAGCCTATCAACTGCTACATTCTGATGCTGCAAATGCAGAAATTAAGCGAAATTTTAAACAGGAAGCAACTCATTTTTGATTGCTGTTTGTCATATTTGCAAGAAACGGTACAACTATGATGAATCCGTTTTCAAGCATTTCACTGTTCTTACATTAGACAATGACATCCAGTGGCATGATATGTTAACAATACTTGAACATATTAAATGCATAACTGTGGATACTGACAAGTCATATGAAGAATTCATTCTTCGAAAAGTTCGAATTGACATTGTACAGTCAACGACACAGGTTGGTGATAAGTGGGTAAATTTTTTAGTGTATTGTCTCCAAATGACATTCAACTACTTCATATTGTTTCATACATTCTGTCAATCCTGGTCTCAAATGCTTTCTGTGAGAAAGCTTTCAGCATAATGAATGAACTTTGGTCCGAAAGCAGAAACAAACTAAACACTGACTTGTTGAAAGCAAAGTTAATGGTGAAGATAATTATTTCAGCATGTCATGCAGTGATTTCTGTGAGTTTATTCGCAGTGATCGTCAGCTACTGAAAACTGCCTCTTCTCAGCAAAAGCTAGTTAGTTAGTTAGTTAGTTAATTGATATTTGGTAACTAGGAAAGTCCATCTGGGTGACAAACCCATTTTCAGTAAAGGCACAGGGAGAAAAGCTCCAATAGTAGCAAAAAGAATTTAATACTCATAATCATGAACAATAAGTAAACACAACAGTGGTTTTACACAGCAAATACAAACGTGGAGGTGATGAAATAAAAAGTAAAATTACATTATAATTGCTGTCAGTTTTCAAAATTTAAGGAAGTATTGCTATAACATGTGACCATTCTAGGGAGGAAAGGATAGGTAAATATTCAAGGATGTATGTATAGGTGGTAAAAGAAAGAGGTGAGAAGTAGAAGTAGTGACTGGTGATAAGTGGTTTGTGAGATATTATAAAATGAAGTAGTGGGAGAACTATGTAAATAGAAAAGGGTAAGGGGGGAGAACAAAGAAAAAGATGGAAAGACAGAAGGAAGAAACAATGGTTGAATGTGAGAAAGTACAGTAGAAGATAGGTTAGTGAAGTAAAGTTTAGGAGAAACGTGTAGGCAGATGTTAAAGGAGATGGGGGGGGGTATTTAATATTAGCTTTAGAGCACAGGCAGATCCTTGCATTGAGAAGGTGGCTCTTAAGTGTAAGCTTGAATTTTTTGGAATTTTCCATACTTGTAATATTATTTGGTAAGTTGTTCCATTTCTTAGCTATAGCATACAAGTAGAGACACTGGCCAGCTCTTTTTTGGGGGTTGTATTCATGTATTAGTTGTTTCTTTGCAGAACAGAGATTTCTGGGAGGGATGTAGGTGTGTAGGACAGATGCTAAGGCAGGACAGCTATCAGGTTAGTAAATTAGTTTATGGGCAATTGAGAGCTGTAGATAGTCAAGATAATGGGGGAATTCAAGCCCGTTCAGTTCTTTTAGAGCACTGCAGTGGTGGGAGTGGTAGATGAGCCTGTAGGAAATGTTGTGATTTTGTAATAACAGGACTGAAGCTTAGTTTTGAGTGTCGAGTGCAGGCTGGTAAAAATGGGAACACCATATAATAGAGAGTGAATCAATTATGTATTGGTTAGGTTCATAGGTTCATAGCATTATGTATGTATTGATCAAATGTTAGTTTATTGTCTATGGTGATACCTGAGAGCTTAGTATTTGTTACGATTTCTATCTCTGCTCTGTTTAGGGAACAGATGTTAAATTCAGATACAAGTGTTTTAGAGGTGAACAGTAGATCTTTGGTCTTACTGGGATTAAGCAGTAATTGTGCATCCTTTAGACATGGTTCTATTGAGTTAAAGGAATTCTGTGTTATTTCCAAAAGGACTAGTATGTTCTGAGATGAGGAAATGATGGTGGAATCATCAGCGTATTGGATTAATGTGCTGTGAAGGGAGGCAGTATGTAGATTACTGATGAAGATATTAAAGAGGAGGGGTCCAAAAATGGACCCTTGTGGAACTTCTGTTTTGATGGTCTGACATTGTGAGAGGCAGTTTTGTCACTTTACACATTGTTGTCTCTTAGTTAGATAACTGTTAAACCATAACTGGGAAGATTGTGAGCAATCTAATAATGAGAGATGACGAAGTAGTTTGTCACGTGATACCATGTCAAAGGTCTTTGATGGGTCTAGTAGTACTAGAGAGGTGAAATGGCCTGAGTCTATAGCTTTATTAACTATGTCAGTGAAGGATATAAGTGCAGATGTTGTGCTGTGCACTGGCCTAAAACCATGATGAGCGGGGGAGAGAAGAATTTTATGGATAAAAATGTTTAACAACTGTGTGTGTGAATGCACTTTTCAAGCAGTTTGGATAGAATAGAAGAGAATAAAATAGAATAGAACAGTTTGTATGTTTACTGGGATTTGCCTCCTTTGTGCAGGGGGTTATTACAATTTTTTTCCAAAGGTTAGGGACTTGTGATTCCATAATAGATTGATTAATAAGAATGCTGACAGGATAAGCAATTGATTCAGCAGCAAGTTTTAGGTATTCTGCTGGGAGATTGTCAGACGAAGAGGTAGTACAAATTTAAACAAGAGTGATTAATGATTATGTATTTGCATGAACACAGGATATCGAATTTGAATAATTTACTGGTGATTGATGTTACTTAACACAATTTGCATTAATCATTTGTGATGACTAGTCAAAAATTGTTCTTTTTCCTGTAACCCAAGTAATATGTTTTTGTTATACTCATGCACAATTGCCATTTTGTGTTATACTTGACTATTCTTATCCCAAAAGCAGTAGGTCAAACCGTCAAAGCTGTCAAAATCATCCAATGTCCTATTCATTCAATATGTCAGTACCCTCTATTTTAATCAGCATAAAGAACCTGTGGGGTTCAGTATGACAACCTGACTGGCCATCTTTGTAAACTGACGATGATGACCATCAAGCGTCCAGGAATGGAAAATTCTAGAGTTGGCAACCCTACTCCAATATCGCCTACCCTTGTATTCATACTTCTGGTGGGTCTCTGCCCATACTACCTTCCCTCTACCCCACTTCTGTCCTGCACATACAACTTGATACCATTCCCTTTTCTACTGAAGAGCCAATTCCCTTATTTGATGTTTTCATACTAGTCATGTTCCAATCACTAAATCCAGCATTCAGTGGCCTGGGTTTAATAAATACAGATGTATCTTTATCTAATTCAGTTAATATATGCTTTCATATAATGCTTGGGAAACGCAGTGGTGCAACTGTTAGTATTGTCACCTCACAGCAAGAGGTTTTCCGGCTCAATTCTTGGTTGGGGTGCCTTCTGTGTGGAGTCTGCATGTCCTTCCTGCATTCGCTTGGGTTTCCTCCCACACTCCAAAGACATGCGTGTGGAGTGTTTCTCCCTGGGCCTCCACTGAAAATGGGCTCTGTTCCAGTCGGACTTTCCTGGTAAACAAATGTTAAATAAATAAAAGGCGCCTTTTTTATTCTTAAATATATTGTATCTATGTCCTACTTAAGATACACCTACAGGTTAAGCTGTACATTGCTCAATATTATTAGGTCATACCTGTAATGCTTTGGGTATATGGCATTTCAAATACTAATATTCAACATTCTGAAAATTGCCTTTGGTACACTCACACTTATTTATTATTTATTTATTTCCAGTTTGATTACTGGGGAAGTCCACTGGGCCCAGAGAGCCCATTTTCAGTGGAAGCCCGGGGAGAAAAGCTCCATGAAACAGATTACAGTAAAGATAGCAGTCAAATAAAAATAAAAGTACAAGTACAAATATATATCAAATAATACAAAGAGTGAGCAATATTGCCCATAGTGGAAACATATCGTGCAGATACATTTTAACAAATTCACACAGTTAAAGTCAAAAGCTATTTACAATATTTACAGAGTGTGAGAGATTGTATGGGAATTAGCTATAGAAGGTTATAGCCAGCTATAAGGTGCTTAGGAACTCAGGAGGATACCCTCCCAGGGGCTTTTGTTAAAGTGTTCTAGGTAGGGGAATGCAGTTGCATTTCCATTTGGAGTAGAGGTAGGTTAAAGCTGAGTTTTGAAGTTGTTTGTGTTTGACACTGTCCTTAGTGTGGAAGGGAGAGAGTTCCATTTCTTACCTAAGGAGAAGGAGAGGAGAAGTTGTCCAGCAGGACGTTTAGGTTTGTGGAAAGTAATTAAGTTTTGGTGTTCAGATCTGAGAGTTCTATTTGGGGTGTATGGGGGAAGGATGTTAGAGCAGGGCATTTGGTTGGATTAAATGTTAGTCTATGTGCTGTAGTGAGCTGGAGGAAGTCCCGGCAATTTGTGAATTCTAGACAGTTGAGGGATTGGAGGGTAACACAGTGATGACTGCAATTTTTGGCTTTGGTGGCAAATTTAGAAATTTTGTTATAACAGCTTTCAAGTTTGGAAGTGATGGAACAGGATAGGTTAGTTAGTAGCGGGGTGCCGTACAGAAGGGAGGGGAGGAGGTAAGAGGAGGCCAGAGTATTCCTGGTAGAAGTAGAGAGAAAGTGGTTATTTCTGTATAGCAAACCTAGATTTTGGTGGGTTTTCTTTATATTTTGCTGAATATGGATGTCGAACTTGAGGTGTTTGTCTATAGTTACACCAAGTAGTTTGGCAAAGGGAACATCTTCGATCGGGAGTTGCTTTGGCTAAGGACTTGGAAGGACTTTTTATCAAAAGAGAAAGATTTTGAGGGTGTGACTAGTAGTATTTTAGATTTGTTAGCGTTGAAAGAAAGGTGATTTTGGCACATCCAAATCTCAGTAGTTGAGAAGGCAATCTGAGTTTTAGATAGGAGTTCAGGGAGGTTAGAGGCAGAGCAGACAAGTGCAGAGTCATCTACATATTAGATGACTTTTGGCATTAGGAATAGCAGAGTGAAAGTTATTGATACAGACATTAAACAGCACTGGTCTGAGGATGGACCCCTGTGGTACTCGGGTAGGGGTGGGTAAGAAAGGTGAGGTGCCTTTTTTCCATGTCAGAGCCTGAGATCTATCTGACAGATAGCTTAAGAACCCGGAAAGTGTGTTTTGGGAGAGATTTAGGTTTGAGAGGTGACTTAGAAGGTGCTTATGTGAAACAGTATTGAATGCTTTAGAGAGATCTAGAAGCACTGTGGATACTAAGTTCCCAGAATCTCGGGCTTCATTGACAGTTTCTAAGAATGAGAGTAGAGCTGTTATGGTGCTATGTCCTGGTCAGAAGCCATGTTGGGTAGGGTTAAGAAGTTGTTTTTTAGTCAGAAAAGGCATAAATTGGAGGTGGATGCATTTTTCTAGGATTTTGGAGATTGGCGAGAGAAGAGCTATAGGGTGGAAGTTTGAAAGGTTAGTGTTTTTGCCTCCCTTATGGAGAGGAAGAATAAAGGCTGAATGCCAGAGTTTAGGGACATAGGATTCCTTTATGGATCTATTAATTAGGATATTAATTGGGACAGCCATACCATCAGCAACAGACTTGAGAAAGGAAGAGGGGATGTTGTCAGGTGCATTGGAGTAGGGTTTAAGTTTGGATAGAAGTCTTTTTATGTAATTAGTGAAGACAGGTTTAAGCTCAAATATAGGGGGGAAATTATTTGGGGACTTAGACGAGGAGAGATGGGTCATTGTTGGGAAAAGTTTTTGTTAGGTTGGATATTGACTCTATAAAGAAAGAGTTGAATAGTGAGGCTAATTTGAGGTCAGATTTACTTGGGTCTGGACAAGGGTGAATTTTGGAGCCTGGGTTGAGGAGCGAGTTTATGGAGTTCCAAAAAAACCCTACAGTTTTGGGGATGGCTGGATTGGAGCTTAGTGTAGTAGGATTTTTTGTCTTTGAAGATTTGTTTTTTTTGCAAAGTTATGGAGCTGTGTATATTGGACAAGGGTTTCGGGAAGTTTATTCTTTTGGTAAAGCTTCCAGGTTTTGTGTGTGATGCATAATTTGCTTTGTTGCTTTGGTTAGCCAAGGGGCAGTTATAGGTTCATAGGTGTGTACTATACTTATGGCCGTGGAGCCTTTACAAGCTTAGCCTAGAGGATCACCCTGGCATTGTGCCAACCTACCTTAGTTCCCAGTGCCTCTGTCACATAGAGCCATTGGAGTGATCCCCAGGGTGAATTTTCTATCTTCCATCCACTCGTCAAGATTTCTCTTGAAGAAGGCCAGTGAGGTGCTCTGTTTGACATGTATGGGAAGTCTATTCCATAGCATGGGCAGTCTCTGGGTTATGAACCTGTCCCTCCAGCATGTTCTGTTGATTGTGGTAGTGAGGTTGATATCTCTGGAGTGTGTGGTGCAGAGGGATTGGGATTTCTTTAGATGTAGCATTTCTAACAGAGCTGGGTCAGACATGGCTTTGTAAGTCAAGCAGAGATCGCCTCTAAGTAGGTGATATGAGACAGAGACTAGTTGGAGTTTTTTGAGTCTGTCCATAAAGGACAAGTGTTTTAAGGCCTAGGATCGTCTTTGTGAGGTACTTTTGTGGCCTCTCCAGTTGTTGTAGATGTCTAGTGAGGTACATGTATTGTTTTTTTCCTTGGTGGAGATAGGGAATTTAGAGCATCTAGGAAAGTAGAATTAAAGTGGTCTACGACTTTGTGTTCCATTTCATTTGTTTGAGACAGAGAAGGTTTTGGGGTCAAATTTACTAAGGTTGCAGGTCTGAGTATATTGATGTTGGTGTGGATTGGAGGTGGTTACATGTAAATGAAAGCTGCAAGGTGGTCACTAATAGAGTCAGGGATGGTGCCAGAGTTGGTAATTTTATTTGGATGGGTGACTAAGGTCCGGTCAAGAGTGGATCCTGGGGGATTTGTTTTATTGGGTCTGGTGATGGAGTGGTTTACTTGAGTAAAGTTAAAGAGGTTAATGGAAAGGGAGAGCATGGGACTGTTGATTTTATTCCAGTCGATGTTTACATCACCTGGTATGTAAGTTTCAAGGTTAATTTCAGCTGAGGCCCATTGAAGTATGTCTTCAAGGGTTGAGATGTTATTTCCGAGTGGGATATAAAGGGCAATGATACAGAGGCTTTTGTGATTATTCATTTTTAATAGACCAACTGTTAGTTCTGCATTGGCGAATTTAGGAATGAGGTTTGGTAGGGGAATTAAGGTAAGTAGACTGGAATAGATTAATGTAACACCTATGCCTTTTTTCTTTTGGCAGTCAGATCTTCTTTCAGCTTTTCCCAGTTAGAGGTCACCACAGTGGAACTCCAGTCTGCTAATGATTGGCAGTGGATTTTTACGGTGCCGAGTTGCCAGCCCGATGCCCAACCTTCAAAGAAGGCATACCCATTCATGCATGCACCTACCTGCAATGTCTTTAAACATCACTTTGGGTGGTCACATATATGAGTGTGAAATCCAGAGGGTAGGATTTCAGAGTCAGAGATGTGGGGTTTGAGCCAGGTTTCAGAGATGGCTACAATGTCAGGTTGGTTATGACTTAGCCATGCTTGAAACTGATGTGCTTTGTTGTTTGACTCTGTGCACTGAGTATGAAAATTCTAAGAGTATTGTAGGGAGATGAAAGGTTAGAGGAAGGGGAGGGTAATTGTTATTTGTGGGTGTGTGAGGTCCAGGGTTGGGGTGAATGTCTCCAGCCAAGACAAGGTTATTGAAGGAAGTTATTTTAGTGTGTTTTTGGTTTGAATTTAGGGTATTCTGGATGGTTTAGTATTTGTTTAAGAGTAAGTGCCTTAGCAGTAGTGGAAATAATTTTAGGATTAAAAAGGTGCAGATGGTTGAGCTGAAACAGAGAGGAGGAGATGGAAAAGAAATGATTATTTGTGTGAGGGAGGAGATGGTTTGTGTGGGAGTATGGTAAGGAGTAGAGAGTGTAAGCGGACTTGTAATAGTTACCCAAAGAGCTGGTATTACAAATGCTATCATGAAGGAAGAGTTCCTGTTTACATAATAGATAAATTGGAATTTCTATTTAGGTCATACTGTTGTTAAAGTTTACATGAAATATAAATATGAGGAAGACTTTTTACTGGAGCATTCTCAGAATGGTATGGAGAGTTTTTCCTGGCAATACAGCAAATATTTTTCAAAGAAATTACCGAATATTCCATCCACTCATAAAACTGATAATAAAAGTAACAGTATTCCTATCACTACTAAGAAAAAATATCTCAGACTTACACCTGACCCTTTGCTAATACTTACTGCTAGTATGGACTATATAACCAGCAATATGTTAACACAACTTAAACTTTGCTATAAAATCTCACACCTGCTCTTCCCAAAAGCACACTTAGCTATTGCTAACAATGTACTAGTCCCCAAAGAAGAATATGGGCTGCCTTTACTAGTCTTAAATTTAGCATACAATACCAACAAAATACAAATAGTAGAGATCCTTTACTCCATCACTGCATTGAGCTTAAAAAGGCCAAATGGTTCTACATGAAAGATAGAATCACCTGCCTCTTAAGCACACTACTGAGCTCCTCTGTACAGAAAACATCCTATTATTGAGAACTCATATGAAACAGAGAAGGTCACAGGATAGCTATCTTGCCCTGGCATGCTTAAGATTCAAAACCACACTAGACGAAATAGCATTCTCAGGATTGGAACTGGCTACCTGGAACCACTGGCCCACAGAACCCAAAAAACAGGAATCCATAAAAGACTTCAAGAAAATGCTTAAAAACCAGCTCATCTTTGAATCCTCTTTCAGTTGCTTTAGGAACAATGGTTAACAACCAATAATCCATGGGCCTATTTATGTTTCTGTCATAATGCGATACTATAAACCATTCAGTTAATGATAATTGCCATACTGATTTGATGAAAATAATACGGATGGATGGATGCAATGAACTGTTCTCAATACTGATGCATCTTACATAGTCTTACAAATAATAGCAGTAGTTATGTGCTGTTGAAAATAGTGCGTATGTAACAATTTTGCTGTTGTAATTAATGTATGTGCAATGCTGTACTGTTTTTAACTATCTTCTATGAGCCCAGGTAGTGACTGAAAGGGGTCAGCTGACCAGTTCACCTGCCAGGTCATCAAACAGTACTTACTTACTAACTGACTAACTAACTAAATAAATATATATATAAATAAAGCAGGCACCTCATCAAACATGTCCTTCACTGGCATTACGTGCAAATACCAAATGGCTTTGGGCATGATTAATTATCTTTTTTTTTTTTTTAATTCTAAAGCTGGTTCAGCTTCCTGCGACAAATATAAATTTTCTTGACAGTATGAGGTCACTGTACGGATGAATGAGAGTCAACAGAGGAGACAAGACAGAGATGACTCCTTCCTCCTTTTGTTACCCTTCTAGACCCTCTTCCCAAGGTTATGAGGCAGTCAATTCTGTAGGCTATAAATACATAGGAAGAAACAGAAATTGGTTCTGTTTGACAATGACACAGTGATTTATGTTCAGGATCCAGACCAAGATTTGGGATCCCTTTTTAGTTTGACTGGGGTATCTCAGAATTTAAAATAAATGAGGGTGATACACAGACTTTATGCATCAAATATATTCCATCATAACAGTTTTTTTTATTTGTTAGCAGGATAAGCCAGTAGGTACATATGTCTATTTTTCAGGTTAAGTGACTTGCTCAGGCACACATTAGGCAAATGGAGGTGTAAGAAATCAAAATCGGTACCCTTACCTACAGGAAGTAGCTCATAACAGTTCAGATGTTTAACCATTTGTGCTAACTGCTAAATGTAAGGTCTTCCTCCTATAAACTAGGAAGGAAGCAAAAGTACCTGTCTGGTGGTCCGTGTGAGTCTTACCTCCATCTGACTCTGTTTCAGAGATGAAGGAATTTCCAGTGGGTGAAATTAATAGGGCCTTAACGGACAGGGATGAGAGGCATCTTTGCTTCAGGGATCAATTAATTCATGAAGATACTTATTAGGTCTGGCTTGCATGAGGTACATCTAGGTAAACACTATCTTTGCAGGAGGTACATCTAGGTAAAGACTATCTTGGGTACAAATGTATCAACACATGCATGTTTCTGAATATCTACAAGAAACTGAAAGAGTGTTATAAGACCCCCATCCTCGAGAAACCATAGCTGGAGGCAGGGAGGACTCTATTTGAATACATGTTGTCTCAGGCTCACAGAGCAATTTTCACACTGATGGGTGACTCTTTGGGGGCAATTTATAAGAAATGGGAGATTATTCCCAAAATGTTCATCTTGAAGGACTCCACTGTCTTTACCATGACATCTTTGAGGTGGTCATCTAGATCACATCTTTACAGAATTTTGTCATGTGTATATCAATTTTCCCATGTTTCCCCATCCACAGCAATAATATCTCTTAAGGCATCCTCATGATGTTGGAGGTACCAATAAGATGAGATGAAGCATATTCTATAAATGCACAGAGCTGTAGCCCTAGCTTTCTGAAATTAAGATGCTCCCAGAAAGTCTCTGGTTGGGCAGGACTGCTTCAGAGCTGTAACCCTAGTTTTTGGAAGTTAAGATGTGCCCAGAAGGTTTCTGGTTGGGCAAGGTTGCTTTAGAGCTGTAACCCTAGCTTTCTGACATTAAGATGCACTCAGAAAACCTCTGGCTGAGCAGGATTGCTTTAGAGGTGTACCCTTAGCTTTCTGAAGTTAAGATGCTCCCAGAAGGCCTCTGTTGGGCAGGATTGCTTGGGTTTAAGACTAGTTTTGTTGAGTGAAAAAAGTGAGAAGGGCTAAACAAGAGGTTATGCCACTGTGTGCAGTTTTCTGTCAAGACAAAATGGCCATTGCCAAAAAGTAGAGGAGCTGCAATTTTCACATGAAATAGAGTTGTGTGAAATAAAAGATTTAAGAGCACTCTTGGTACAGAAAAAAGGTTGACCAAAAAATGGCATCCTTGAATGCATGTTTGGCACTAGTTTTAGCCTGGGGAAATTCTGAATAATAGTGTGTTCAGGGTCTCCAGTACGAGGAAGCCTGAGCCATGGGGTCTCTAGTAAGGGCTTAATTTTTCCTGTTTGGTTCATTTTTTATCCCTACTAGCTGGAGAAAGAAAAATAAACTTTTTTTAATCTATTTTTGGCTCCCTGCAGCTGACCATCAACTACTCACAGAACATTTCCTTATCCTCCAAGTCCACTGAACCCACTTTAGTCATGTGTGGACTAACTGCAAACCATGTTAGGGGCCAGGGGAAGAGATTAAGGCATTGGGCAGCAACATACTGTGTATGCAGAGTATTTTCTTTTAATTTCAACCATCTGCACTTGCCCAGTAAATACCCTGTGAGTGGAACATACAATGGATATCAGTGCTAGACCACCCCATCACTTTTGCAAGGGGCTAAAACTAGCAAAGTTACCTTGCCCACCCACAGGCAAGACCATGCACTTGTTTCCCTGATCTCCAAAAAGGAACATGAATAGTTGTTTATTTTTTCTTTATTTTTTTTAATTGTCTTAGTAAGCAGTTTATACATTGTTTTAGCCAGGTGAAAATGTTTTGGTAAGTCTATATTTATTTATCTATAAGAAGCATTTGATTTAAGTTTTTTGGAATGCCTGAAATATGGCGTTAATGAAAAACAAATTGTTGACAGACCTGTATATTTTATCATGCTGACATGTATATCATGTCTCTAGGTTATTTTGTGAGATGTGTTTGGAATAAAGGCACTTGGTACTTCAATAGCTATGAGAGAGAGAAAGTGGGGAAAGCTGAGAATGACAGGAAAATGGATAAACTGCAGCATATCTATTGTAAGGTGTATGGTAGCTCAGTGTTAAAGGGTTGTGTCTCACCATTCCAAAGTTCAGGGTTAAGTCCTGACCTTTGGTAACTGTATGAGGATGTTCTCTCAGTGCTTGTATCGTCTTTTTTCCTTTCCTTCCAACTCCCCAATAAATTTCTGTTGATTGAATACCTTATACTGTCCATATTATTTATCTATTTCATTGAATGGGAATATCCAACTGGGATGATTACATTTTCATTAGAGTTTCATTGAAAGAAATACAAGAAAATAAAAGCATGCTTATCAACTGACAGACAGACAAAGAAAAATGAACACAGGATCATAAAGTTACAAGGTGAATGAGCAGAGAGGCCATATCCACCTTGCCAGTACCTACTCCTTGGGCCTGGCTTCTCTTAACAATGAAAGCCAGACTAGTCATATCAGGTATGAATTTATTAACTCCTATCCAGTTGCTCAGCTCTTTTTTAAAGACAGACAGTCCATTATGCTGCTTAATTAGAAAAGGAAGTTTGTCGCAGACAAGGAGTAAATGCTGTTAACAAATCTGTTCCTCCTCTTCTTCATTTGTTGGATTAGATTTACATCTCAGACTCTAGTGTTAGCTGGACTGTTTGCTGTTTTGAGGTATAGGTGTTCTTGTACTACTGGATCCATTATAGTCCTATAAGCAAAACACAGGTCACCCCCTAAGGAGTCTATATGAAACTGAGTATAGGAACAAACCCATCCATTCTTTCTTTGTAATTCAGATGTTTTAGACCACAAACATTTTAGTTACAAACCTCTGGGGGTTTTTCCAATTTTTTGATATGGTTTGTGAGGTTCATCCTAAATGGGGTACTATACTCAATGATGGATCTAATCAATGGTACAAGAAGCCAAGGACCTCTGAAAAAAATGCCTCCTTTGAGCTGGAAAGTACCAGCAATCCTTCGAGATGGAAAGTACCAGCAGCCAAAGGATTCCTGAATGCTTTCCTACAGTCCTCCACTATACCAGGGATAAAAATCTGTCAAACAAGCAGTGAAGCAGTGCAGGAACATACTGTAATGAATGGTAACATAAATACTGGTCAGTTATAGTAAAAGCCAGGCCATTTCCAGCACAGACCAACTGTCTTACTAGTACAAGCAAGATGTTGACTAATCAAACCCAACGTCACACAAGCAAAATTACCAACAGAGTAACAACAGGACTGGATACTTAAGCAGAAGGCAACATTCATACACATACACATAGGTCTAGGAAATAATATTTTAATATTAACATACTGCTCCTTCATGGAAAGAGTCTAACTAGAAAGTGTGGTATGAGATGGACTAGTCACATAACCTGATAAAATTATCACAGCAAATTGGAGATTCAAATATCTGAAGACTTATATAAGCTTTAAAATCAGCTGTATGAACTTTTTGATGTCAACTTACTGCACAAAAGAAAGATTTTTTGTGATAAAAGTTACTGGTGATATCAAAGTTTTGAGTTTTGCTATTCATTCTTCCTCATCTCCCATCAGCCCCTTCCTGTTTACATCTGCATATATCTCTTTAACTTACCACTTGTACTGCCACTTAATTTTACCCTTTCTCCCATATGCTACATCTCCATTTACATTCTACATGTCTCTAACAATTATATACCTATAAAGTAATCACATCACCGGGACATCATGCATTGAATTCTGGGACATCCTGCATTGAACATTTATTTGTATTTGTTTTCCAGGGTAGAGCAGTGATCTCCCTGGACCTTTTCCATACTCAGCCCATCAGCGGTGTCTGGTTAAGTGACTCACTCAGAGTCTGTTGTAAATATTGTATACATTGAGTCACATTTACGATTGATCACTTTTATGATTTGCCTATCTCCCCCCCCCCCTTTTTTTTTTAAATTATACCTCTGTACTTCACTGTGTTGCATGTAATCGAATTTCAGTTTACTACATTTTATTTATGTTACTAACACTGTCTTAAAGGCATCCAAGCATGCTATATAATATACAGGAAATAACTGGGCCAAGCAGACCTCTCATTTTGGAGAAATGTTCCTATTTTTAGGCCAGATTTACTCCTGCATAGGATGCCCCTATTTTGATTTACCTTTTCACATAATTTTCTGAATCCCCTCTCATTAGATGTGATTTTTTAATCTGTCTAGTAACAGAAAACTACATTACATAATCAGTCTATATTAGTGGCAACAATAATTTAAAGAAAGAAAACACGTATCTTAATCTCCCTTTTCTGAAGCAAAAATAAATGACCTTTTGTGATATAACTTTGCAATACAGTTCATTAAGGTCAACAGATTTTACACGGTCTCTGATAAAGAGCTTTTATTTTTTTATTCTCTGCTTTTTTAAACATGGGTTTCTAAGTAGTATCCAGCATTCCTGCTGGAAGTGGGAGAGTTATGTGCTAGCCGATAGTCAAGTTTTATGCTAAATAGATGTCCAGATGTTTAGCTGGACATTTCTACTCGAGTTTTCAATGTCTGCAGGTTGAGAGGTTTGGAGCCAAGGAATACTAGAGCAAGGATGTTCTCTTGTATTTTTATATTTGTTTTTAATTAATTAATGTATTGATTTAGTATTTATTTTATTTTTTTGTTACAGATGAATACTGGTATACATAAAACGCAGCACTGTTTTAAATACAGTAAAAGGAACAGTAATATTCACTCAGGTAAGAGGGTTTAGTAACAGTAAGAAAGGCAATGCCATCCATTTTCTTACAAATCATAAGATGTGTCAGCAAAGTGTGCATGTTTGTACATAATAAAAAATATTAATCCTTCAATTGATAGCTCCTGGAATAAACAATAGATGTCTAAGTTGCTAGGAAACCAGTGAAATAATGCTATACAAACTTCATATGCAGTTTTGCCTTTCCTGCCTTCAAATAATTTCATCATATTCTCTGCTATAAAATAGTTTGCTCTTTTGCTGTTCGGAGTTCACCTTACAGACTGCTGTACATAAATGTGAGATCATTGTGGAACTGCAACAGTTAATATCACAGAATGGCCAAGAAATATAAGGGACAGAAAGTTACAGCTACATTACGATGTAACAAAACAAATAAATAAACAATAACTGTATCAATATATGGTTAAACCATGCCCAGTAAAACAAATAATCCAAACGGTAAAAATGCAGTTCAAAAGCAGTAACATCAAATCAGTTAAACCTTATAGCTCACTGTTCCTTTCCATCAAGAAACAATGTATTTTAAAATTCAGCATTACAAAATTAGTGTTATCAAATATTAAACATGCACTAATTGGAAAGACAGTGGCAAATGCTGTATTTATAAAAATACCGTAAAACTGCAAAGTCAAGTTCCTTGGCCTTAAAATCTTAATGCAACTGCCACTGAATTTAGTCCTTGAAAAACACATTTAAAAAAACTGAGCAAGGCAGAAACAGGAAAAAAGTGATCCAGAGTTTGCTTCAGAACATTCACTCCCAGTTTATTTTATTTGTTTTAAGAAAGGAAGGGAACATGTCCACAACCTAATCATGCTCCTGACAGTAGACATTCTGTAACTGCGAAGTGTATTTAACTGTCAGGAATCCTGAGCTGATCCCTAGCAAAGGCATCTTGGTATGAAGGAATTTTAACTCTTTCTTTGCAACAATAACTCTATTGTTGTGCCTGCATTCCAGCAAGCAGTCCACCTCAGAGACCTTTCCTGCTTCATGCACTCTGAAAAGCGACTTAGTGAAATGCAGAAGCCAGCCCCCCCTTTTTCTTTCCTGCTAGTTTTGTTTACATCACCTCTTCAGCCCTCCCCACTGGCTCTGAACACAGGACCAAAAATGTACCTAATGTATAATTTTAAGGTAAGTTTCACAGGCCTTACAAGTCCAGAAAATAAGGGAGAAAAACAAAGAAATGCAAAGGTTTGCAGCTCTACCATTTTGATGCAGGGTGTTCAGATCAAAGGAGTCCTGATCCTCCCCTTGTTGTATAAGATTTGAGCTCTCCATGAAAATGTGGAGG